>NC_137829.1:11203195-11315695 GCF_963921795.1 Nannobrachium achirus
ATGCCACCCCCGACCTGTGGTTGAAATTCAGTGTTGACTGGACCTTTTGTTTGTGATTTATGGCTATTGTTTGCAAAACGGGCCCCTCCCGCTAACTTTGGAAGCGCGTTACGAACGAACGTAATGGACTATCGCAATATCCCTTGAGTATGTTCATTGCATGGGTTCATAGATCATGTGTACCGTTTTTTGTGCAATTTGAAGAAAATATGTCGGAAAAGGAACAAAAAGTGTGTTTTGGAGAAAATTCAAGATGGCGGAAAATCTATCCTGGCGCAAATGGGCGTGGCCTATATCGGGAGATGCGTCTTGACCCAAGGAATCCAGGGAAAAAATAATTTTAATTTTCCGACCTACGGTTCAACAGTTACAGGCCAAAACGTACACTAGGCTGTTATAGCGCCACCATGAGGCCAAATGACGCTATTATTTTTTATTTATTCCTTGTAATCATTATGAACCTCCTCTCTGAGTCTTGAAACTGTAGCCCCTATGGTTTGCGAGAGAAAAATTATTGAATGCGATTCCCATTATAAGTCAATGGGGACAGGTAAGGGTTAATTAATTTCTTAATAAATTCATATCAATTAAACTATAGAACCTTTCTCTTAGCAAGTTGATAGCACACGATTCCCGCGTAAGCCGGTCGATTTGACATATGGCGCAAGTGTGTGGTGCAAAAACTGTGGGAGGAGTAGCGTGCCAAACTTTGGGGAAATACATGTGTGTGTCCATGTCTGGCTTAAGTATGAGTGATAACAATAAGTCTGCCCATGCTATGCATAGGCACACTTAATAAGTGCAACAGGGAGTTTATTCAGGACGGCAAATTGTCTAGGACGAGTGGATTTTTGTCCCAGGATTTTTAGCGAGGGTTTTGTCAGCATCCCTGACAGAACCCACCATAGCCTGATCCTTACAATAAAGATGATGCAATGATGCAATTCTTAAAAATAAGACAACAAGAAAAATGTGCTGCTTATGAAAGAGATTGAGAGAAAGGAAACAAGCCCTCTATAGCAGTAATTACTGTCTGAATAGAACTTTAACCTTCTCGCACACAAAAACAAGCCAACTGAAATCACAGACGTCATCTGTCCATGAGGGGCAGGGGGTTTTGTCAGGAGCATGCATTCTGAATTGATCAATTGGACTGATCAATAATGTAACAATATATGCTGCTGGCAGGCACATGATTTTATTGGACCCCAGATTGACTTGCATTGAGCTACTGCCGTTGCTTGTCGGATTAGCCCCCCACACGAGAGGGAAGTTGACTGTACCATGAACGAGAACAACAGTGACCCATGTGTGACTCATGAAAGTGTTTTGCATTGTGTTTGGTTTAGTTGCTATGGCCACAAGATAACGGTGAATAGTTCGATGGAGCTCATCCTCTGTTGCCCCCCTCAAACTCAACTCACTCGCTTACTTATCTGCAACCACTTCCACATCACATCCCTATATCTTCCTCCGTCCTGCATCATAAGACCACCCACGGCTCACTTTTCAGTCGATACCTTCCCTCAAATTAACTAGCCTAGTATGCGGTATAGCACAAAGACACACTGCCTCCCCTTCTTCTTCTCCTGCTCCTCCCAGGCATCCCCACACATTTCCACTCCCACTTCATCTCCTCTCACCACCTTCCCTCCAGGACAGTAAATGTCAGGCACTTAGAATAGGAAAATATAGAAAAACATCCACGAGACGGAGCCGAGAGGAGTCACCTGCTCTGCTACAGTTGCGGCTGCATCATCCAGCTTAAACAGGGCAAACCCACCAGGCTGACCTTATGCCATGTTTGGCTGTGACAGGCAAGACTCAAAACAATACTGTATTGTGACTCTTGTGTCACTTCCCACAATTAAACCATCGACAGCATGAAGAACCTGCAGAGCAACTTTGACAGTTTTTGTTTTCCCTTTTCTTTAAGCTTTTCCATACTGTGTAGTGTATTACCTTTGTAAGTTGGCATCACTTTAGTCTGCAGGGGGTATGTGAATGGTAGAATCCGCTGCATTCATGTTTTTTATTTCCATTTCTATACTATGATGAGTTAAAGTACAGACAGTATACCAACATTTTCACTGTGTGAGCGAGGACACGTTGCAATGTATGCAGCCTGTTGGGATTACTTTCCCTCATGCTGTCCATGTCTTCCACCTGGTGAGTGAAATGTATTTATTTAAGTGGGACACTGGCTCTCTCGCACTACAGTATATAATTAATGTCAGGTACATGGTGACATTCAGTGGGCTCTAATGATGTGCCGTAGGTATGGTAGGAGATGGTAGAATTACCTCCCTACAGGAGGGACGGTATAAATATCATATCCCTGCAGTCAGTGAGGGTGGGTGGGTGGCCGAATGCCAAATACTGTCAGTCATTTTTTAAATTAGCCATTGTAAGGCTTCGTGTATTTCTGTCTCTGTTCACAATGCCTGTCTCCCCATTTCAGTCAGGCTACAATCTGTCGCTTAATATTCAACACAGACAAAATCCTCAGCGTTCATTTAACTCTTAGAAATGGACCCAGACCCTGTATGGATCCATGTGGGTTCATTTTGACACTCTGAGTTACTATTTCACTGTGTACCACCTTAACCTAATACTTCATAGTCTTTCTAGATCCATTTCAGTTTCTCATTGGCTTCTAAAGATTTAAGATGCTGTCCCAGCTTTTCTCTCTCTCTCTCTCTCTCTCTCTCTCTCTCTCTCTCTCTCTCTCTCTCTCTCTCTCCACTTTCCCTCTCCTCTGCTCAGAGGCATTAAGCACACTGGTCAAATGGGGGTATGGGAAACGATGTCATCAGCCTGCGTCAAAGACTCAGGAGCATGTTTACAATCCCCTTAGCGTAGCTGAGCCTTCAATCGAGCTTGTTGTGCTCTGATCAAATCTGCGCAGCCAGCCGTGCATGCGTCAGTTCCATCTGCGTTTTCAATCTGTCAGCGGATACAAAGGCTGACATTAACAAAGCATGATGACATTGTAATGTGAATAATAGCCAATGGAAAAATGGAAAACTACACATAAATGGTGAGGATTAGTGAGGTCTAATACATGGAGATAAGGTTGAAAAAGTGACAATGAACAAATAATGAACAAAGTACATTCATCAGAGACATTGGATTCCCTACATTCAACAGATACTGTTGGTACTGTATTGTGTTTTGATGTACATGCTGGGCTTATATATAGGCCTACTGTGGTTTGGATCATAGTCATGCCATACAGACCATAAATGAAGCCTATTTTGCAGCAATTTCAAATCTGCCACCTTTCTACATCCAATCTAAATTATTTCCGGTCCAAAATTAATGGTATGGGCTGCAACCGCAGTGAGGGCGGGCCTTCACTCAGTAGAACCAGTAGAAAGCCCAGAAACATACCCTACGTTTAATGAATGGGACCATAATTTCAATTCCAGCGAACAAAGTTTAGCCCTTGGTTTGGATGCATACTGCATAAGACAATTCCATACATAACGTCATTACCATTTAACCGTATAGGTCCTTGCTTTGGGCCAAAGTCAGACCCTCTAGTGTGCAACACACACACACACACACACACACACACACACACACACACACACACACACACACTTATGTATGATATACACATGCATGATCATTAAATGCATTCTCAAGAAACGTCGGTCTCAACAGTCTCGCGTGACCAGACTATTGACTCCCACAATTTGCAAATGCTTCCGTCATACAGTCTGGGGAACGGAAGCTCTGATCATGAGTATCCGGCATGAGAAGCGATAAAGCGGATGTGAAGCCTCCCCACTTCCTTTTTGTTTTTTACACTAATTTAAATAAAAATCATCTACGCATATATATAGCCTATATTGCTGCTTATCAGAAATGATATTTTAAAATATATTTGTGCCAGCTTCCATTACTCCGATTTCGGTTGGTGTAGTTCCAGACTCTACAGTAGGCCTATATAGCATTCGGAGATTGTGTAATAGTTGTCTGGCTACGCGAGACCAGCTTATGCAGCAAGTAGCAATAAGCACATGCAGCAACCTCAACTTGATTCAAATCTTCACCGACAGATTGCAGACAGTAGGTGTATGTGGTCGGTTGAGCTCTCAACATCTGTTCAGGCATGACCAGGACTGCAGGACAGGACATCCATCAGCGTGGTTCCGTGAAAACACGGGAAGTGAGAGGTGGGGGAGAGGAAGGGAGCGCTGAGGTAACCCATTAACTGTTTAGTGCTGTCAGTGGGGCTGTGACCACACAAACAGAACGTTTGTGCTGCATTTACGTCAAACAGCAGCTGTGGTTCAGCCCTCCTCCCTGCAGCACTGTGAGAGGCAGCCAGGAAGGCATCAGCGATGGGAAAAAGAAACACTGGAAGGAGCTGTAGGCCTGTGTGTTACTTTGTGCAGATATTGATATTCCATCTCTCTCTCTCTCTCTCTCTCTCTCTCTCTCTCTCTCTCTCTCTCTCTCTCTCTCTCTCTTGACTCTTACACACACAACACAAACACACACACGCACGCGCACAAATACAATATGTGCAAACACATACAATGAGATTAGAGGTCATGCCCATGGCATTGCTGAGGAGCTGACAGGGGTAGACCCATACACGCACATACATAAAGCCTACATAATCCATGACATGACATCTGCTATAATCCCCCCCTCGCATTTGGTGCACATGCCTGAGTGATTAGGACAGGTGTAATGTCATGTTTACAGTAAGAAGGGATTATGAAGGCTTTGCGTTGCTGTGCTTTTGCAAAGAAAGTTGTTCGGCTGAGGGTAGCGAATATAAATGTGCATACGGGTGTAAAATTACTGGGCCCCAGTCTCATAAAGAGGTGTTTATTGGTTTCATTGGGGGAATGTGTGTCTGCTGTTTGGTTTAGTCTCATGGAATTAACGTCAAGACACAGACACATTTTACCCAGAGGGAGTTTGTTGACCACTTCTGTGGAAAAACCACAATGGTTTTAACAGTACAAAGTTTTAACAGGAAAGAAAATGGTCTGGAGTATTAGCTGATCTTTCCAGCCGAAAGAGGGATGGAAATTTAATCCAATTCAAGGATAGTGCACACACTGCACCTCATTTTGGTCCTTAACCTTTCTTATTTTATACGTAAACGGTCACTCTGTTTTCTGAATTTTCCTTATTGGCAATAATGTAGATTAGGTCAATCAGGAAAATTGCAAGGGGAGAGACCATAAGCTGTGTCTGACGTCAGAGCCAAAGCAGTTGTGTGCATGTGCGTGCGTGCGTGCGTGCGTGCGTGCGTGTGTGACTGTGAGCACAGCAACCTGGACATGGCTCATTGGCAGACTGGGCAAACACTATTTACTAACTAGGCCAAACTCTGTGTCTTACTGTGCACTCAGCTTTGTGGGCCACCACACTATATGCAACATAAACATTCTTTCATAATTGTACTCTTAAGTGCGACATTCTTCACACAGAGGAGCCTTTGGCGATTGTATGGTGCCAATCTGTAATCTAAAGAAATGTAATAGTTGTATTCAATGGGTAAACAAATGGTTGGTCTGAGGCTCTGTGCAGTGAATTGTACATCATGGCATCTTTTTTTAATACACTTTTTAATTGATTTTCAACATTAATAAAAACATTTCATAGCCCCTGCCCGTACAGCCCATTCACACACACATCATACCAATGGCGGAGGAAACCATGCAAAGCATCAACCTGCTCACTGGGAGCAACTAAAGGCTCAGAGTCTTGCTCAAGGACTCTTCGACACTAACTCTGGGGGAGCCCGGGATCGAACTGGGAACCCTTCGGGAACTCTCCGTGTTCAAAGACGGCAACTCTACCCCTGAGCCACTGCCGGCCCATATGCAGAGGCAGCGACGCGTTGTGGGCTTGTATGCTGTTAAATGTTTGAGTGGGACTCCTGGGCCACAGTGACAGTAGGCTGTGATTGGGCTACTAGGCGTGTGATGTCTCTCTGCTCTGTGGGCCGGTGCTACTGAAGGATTAGTGGCCGCCCAGCCCAAAAATGACTGTAACTATCCTAAAACGATGGCCCACAGGCCCACATGTATAGTCAGCCCACTGGGCTTATGCCCGGTATGACAGATGCCCAGTCCACCCCTGACCACCCCCTTGTCTCTCAGAAGAATTCAGACAGCTTTATTGGAACATTTATTTATATTTGCTGGATCAATGGGGTGATTATCGATCACCCAAGAGCACAGATTTGTCGGGTGTAAAAATGAATCAATCCAGTGTCCTGTTATGAAAGATGTTTTCACAGCTGTCACTGTATGTGACTTTGTGTGGCTTTATTCACTGCCTCACTATACATAGTTTATGAGGCATACAGATCCCTCCATGACATACCGTACATTGGAGACAGAAATAATAGCTACACAACCCTTCCATTAACCACAACATGTCTATTGTTTAGTGCCCAGCGGACTTCCACACCAACCTCTCTGAAGTTAAGGGAAAGTATATTACTGGAAAGATCAACCCTTTACATAACTGAATATGAATGAAGATCGTTGTGCTCAAACATGGGAACCTTTCTGTAAACAACAGTATCATTTACACACACACACACACACACACACACACACACACACACACACACACACGCACACGCACACCCACACGCACACACACACACACACACACAAATATGTACTACCTCGCCCCAAATCTTGGCCATCAACAAAAGTATTGGCATTTAACACAAAACCATTGCCACTGCCGACGGGACTGTCCTAGAGGTAGTCGAGGACTTCAAAATAAATATCTCTGTGCCTGGATTGCTTCAACGGAACAGGATCTGAAGGTCTGGAGGGCACTTGCCTGCAATGCCCTGCATGGGAAGAGGAGAGTCTGACACAGGAGTTAAACTGCTGTCAATGTCAACTGTCCAACACCATTGAGTCACGTACGTATATGTTGGATATTGTTCTTAGTTCAGGCGGTGGAGAGTGCACTGTATATGATCTAAAAGACCTTGAGATGGGGGATGTCAGTCATAGAAAAATCGAGTGACAGTCGCTACCATAGAGAATAAACTTTCTGTGGCTATCAGAGAGAGGTGGCTTTTCTACTACAGGACCTTGTAAATGGTGTCACCCCAGGGAATTATTTCTCTTACTGAAGGGGCAGGAGGTTAGCGGAGTTGGAGCTTGGGACCACCTATGCTAATGAGAAGCCAAGCCAGCGAGAGCGAGCAAAGTGTCCGTCATTCACCAAGTCACCTGTGAGTGATGTTGAGAAGTAGTCCCAGTGGGAACCGTGCGCCATGTGTGGAGATAAAGAACTTGGAAAGAGACTTTTCCGCTGCAAGGCTTTCAGAAAGGCTAATTTGTCAGAAAAGAAAGCCCAGGTGAAGAAGGCAAAAGCGTGTCCCAAGTGTTCACGGAGATGACGACGCATGTACTCAGACATTCCTCTGCCAAAAGGAAGAGTGTGTAAGGGCCGGGGGACGATCATTATTTCCCGCCAAACCACTGGGGGAGAAGGCAGCTGCCAAAGAGGAAACCAAAGCTGAAAATAAGAGAGGACCCCGGGGTCTGACAGAGGAAAAGGAAGGAGGCTGTTGTTGCTGCGTTAGACCTGACACTACACCAGTTTGAAGCGTTCAGGAAAGCATCCACTAACTAGGTACTGTAACTCTATGAATGCGCCAAAAGTATGTGGCAGAAAGAGTCTGGTGGAAGAAAGCGGCTTAAAGGTGCATCCAGTCCTTATGAAGCTTGTGGGCGTCACAACAAGACGGGGAGACTGTGTTGGTGTACAGAGAAATGGCGACCCTATGGGACGGTCCACTTGGCAAGATAGTGAGTGGTGTGTATCCAGACCTCTTTGAGGAAGTGAAGGTGACAACACGCCATGAGTAGATTCACTTTGTGTGCTCCATGAGAACGGCAACCATCAAGGTGGAAGAGCACTCCTCGAAGGACCTGAAGCAGAGTATAGCAGTGTCATAGCAGTCAGGATGATCTAAGTTGCATATTATTTTTATGAAAGAAAGACAGATAGACAGAAATTAACATAATGTCTCAGTTGTTCCACTTCCACAGACTAAATATGCTAAATACTCGATAAATTACAATTCAATGAGAGAACAGTGTCTGAACATGCGTGCGCTGTGGTGTGTGTGTGTGTGTGTGTGTGTGTGTGTGTGTGTGTGTGTGTGTGTGTGTGTGTGTGTGTGTGTGTGTGTGTGTGTGTGTGTGTGTGTGTGTGTGTGTGTTAGTGGTGTAGCAAGTCTGGGTTGGGGAACAGAAGATGACAGTGAAAAGAACAATCATTCTAATACACAGGGAGTGTGAGAGAATTTTGGCTCAAGCAGGTGCAGCTTTGAGATAAGCAATTCAAACAGACAGCGCAGGGGAGAGAGGCTGGAAACACATAGAGTAGAGACAGAGCTTGTGCTTTTCAGCAGCTTGCTAGAGCTGCTCTAGGAACACACAGAGGAATGTAGGTGTTTCCCTCCTTCATTGTGTATGTTTATGTCAAAAGTACCTAAAAGTCCAGTCTTCCATGTCAAACCAAAAAATAACACGTGATTACATCAGCAGGCCCTATAGGAATAATCATGAATCATAATTTCATTCTCCATTATGGAGACACTGCAGGTTGCTACTCGGTTCTAAATAATTTAATTGAACCAGCACGTCAGTCAGTATATAGCCTATGCTTTTATTTCTTCTTAAAACATCAACAGTGGATATGCAAGTAATTAATTAAGTATTTTATATATATATATTCTTTGTTTTGCATGTATAATTAAGTACTCTGTTATGTTTGTTAAACACCTAACAATATACTTCCAAAACATCAAGAATGTTCACAATTACAACACCAGAGGCAGCTCCACAGATCACGTCCAACCCAAATTTGGTTCAAACAATGGGTTAAATTCATTCTTCTGACTATGACGCAAAAATGTGGAATGCCCAACAATGTGGCACGCCCCACCGAAGGCCTTAAAGAAGGGTAAATCCCTACCCTCTAAAATCGCTCTGCAAAGTCACTTTCATGCAGGCAGCTGCTACTCGAAACTGGTAATAAAGACTTACCCCCCCCCTCCCCCTTTCTACTATAAATACCATTTATTTTGTATTTTGTTTTATGACTTTTTTCTGATGATATTTTCTGCATAGAACCGTGTTTTAGTTGTCTGTCATTCAATGTTATATGAGTTTAAAAAGGACTCCAATTGAAACAAGCCAATGGTTTTCTTGTGGTGTTTATCCTTTTAGTTGACCTGGTACCAGTGAACTGTATTGTCATGTAACCTTTCCTATGCAATGCAAACCTCTAATAAAGTATTCAATCAATCAATCTGTATTGATGTAGAACAAATGTTTGTCCTTGTTAATAATACGGCTCAAATACCATGCTGCCGTTGTCATCTACAGAAGAAATACATTTAGGTTGTGGTGATGTGATGTCATGATGATTAGGTCTATAGAAGGACTGAACAATTGACCCTGATTTGTTTAAATAAAGACATCTCAACCACAACCTGTGTTTGGGTGCTATCCTTAAAAATGTTCTGCTCTTAACCCAGGCCAGCACCCACTGTCGTATATGTGCGTATATAGTTAGACCCTTCATCATAGCCTTATCCTGTTCTCATCATTGCGGTGTCAAGGTGGTTAATTATGTTCGGTAGGCTGTTGAATAGAGCTGTGGAGTCATCGGGAGGTCACAGCTAGACGACTCTCCCTTGTGTCAGCCTGACTGCCTGGCCTGGGCAAACAGACAGTCGTGAGGTGGGATGTTGACCCAGGCTGATAACATTATCAGAGGACATTCCAGTGTAGATGTGTAGTAAAGGTCAGGGACAGATACAGTATCAGGAGCTGGGAGCTTAGCTAGACTCCATAATATGACGCTTGGTGAGGTCATAAATTGTTGCGACCGTAGGTCGCTACTTATGGAAGCCACCAGATCCATGTCCGTCATTCAAAATCCCTCTTTAATTTGTTTGTCACTCAAAATCACTCTTCTGACATCATGACACCTCATCACAGCTACAACATAGCTACGGGATATAGCATCATATGATTGTGATGTCAGAACAGGTCAGCTATATCCTACTGCTGAGCTGGGATGATATTGATGTCATCAGGGATCTCCATATCTCCATATCATATATGGACCTAGGACGATGGAGTTTATTAGGTGAGACCTAGATAAGTTAGCATGATGTGTCGGCCTGTCGGGTAGCTGAGCTCCATATATGGAGTAACAATCTTCAGTGGGTCATGTCTGGGAGATAGGCTAAGAGTAGATGCTGCTAAGAGTAGTATGTATGGTATGCTGCTTGCCTCCTGAGCTCAAGGGTAATGGCCACCCTTTATATACTGTAGTACTTGGCTGTGTGCTTGTGACATCAGAGACCATCATTTTATGGTTGAAAAGGTTTCGGTCGAAGTATGGACAGCCCTTTAAGGTTAGGCTTAGGCATAGTTTTACTGAGGTTAGGGAAAGGGTGGTTAAGGTTAGGTTTAGGTGGTCGGACCAAAGCATAAAGGGCTGTCCATACTTCGACTGAAACCAAAGATTTCGGTCAAAAGGTCCTTTTCGACCATAAGATTATGTCCCTTGCGACTTCTGAAAAGCATTGAAAAGCATGAAAGTTCTGAAATTTGCATGTTGGAAAACACAACTCACTGAATATTTCGGTCGAAGTATAGACAGGCCTTAACGAGCTGAGGAGGGCAACTGCATCAGGTGAAAATTGAAACTGACTGGTTTTATTTAATATAATTATAAATAATTATTATAGCAACATTATTATTATTTGTCAAATCTTTTACTTGATAAGGGCTACAGATGTTGGGGGGGGGGGCACTTAATTTTGTTTGGGCATCAGGGGCAATTACGGTTTCTGAGACCCTGATAATAATAAGTGTCACTGTGTCATAGAAGAATGATCCTCAGAAATTGTCAGAATCAGATATCAAACAAGGGTTGCTGTTGGACCCCAGTGAAATAGGCCTACAGCTCACACCGCATGCCTCACTGGCCAATGAGGTGAGGCATTACATCATAGCCTATGTCAAACTCAAGGCCCGGGGGCCAAATCAGGCAGTGATTGAATTATCTTCGGCCCGCGGGATGATATTTAATTACTATTGGAACTGGCCCACTGGCCACTGGTATATTGCACATGCAATGCCCGGGATTCGAGCCAAGGTCTCCTGCATGAAAGTCCAACATCTTACCCATCAGACCAAAGGGATATCCCTATGGACTGGGGGAGACATTTTACTTTTGATGCCATCAGGCTGAGGCAATGAGTCACTCTGTTACACACGCACCACCATAATACTACAAGTCCCACAATGCACTGCTAATGCATTGGCGCGTATCGAGGGCCTGTGACCGCAAGCCTGCATTTAAATAAACATTGAACCAGTCCGGCCCTCGACTTGTACCATTTTTTTAATTTTGGCCCCCTGTGCATTTGAGTTTGACATCCCTGCTTACATCATCAGAAGAGGCTCAGCATGAGCACTTTGGAAAGGTTCATTAACATTCCCCTTCATTCTTTGGTGTTTTCTTAACATGATTTGGTCCAGTTTATCAAAAACCGACAGTGGATTAGTTTCACTCAATTAGATGAGAAAGATAGCAGCAAAGCAGTACAGACCCTACTAACGTTGAGTCGCATGACAAAAACAACCAATAGGCCAATAGGCCGACAGAGTAGCCTACAGCATCTTGCAATGGGCCTGGTGTACAAGACACACTACACCTCCAAGATACCCATGTACCTGACAAACTACTTCTTGGTCAAGGATGTTCATGATCACAACACCAGAGGCAGCTCCACTAATCATCATCAACGTAGATTTAACACTAAACAAGCTCTAACTCGCCTGCTATACCATCAACATGTGGAACGCCCTCCCACAAGCCTTAAAGGAGAGCAAATCCCTAGCCTCCTTCAAAATCGGTATGAAAAGTCACCTTCAGGCGGCTGCTACCCGTGACTTGTAAATAGACTAAGCCCCCATGCTCCCCCACCCTTTTTTTCTGCCTTTGTTTTTGATGTTATGCTTTTTCTGCTTTTGAAATTGATATTATCCTATAAAGTACTATGTTCTATCCGTCTGTCTTTCAATGTTATGAGATACTTAAAGTGTGGTTCCTGTGGAAATAAGCCTCGGCTTTCTAGGATCTCCTTTTATTTGACCTTGTACCAGTGATTTGTAGGCTATTGTCACGAAAATGTACTTTTTTCTATTGCAAACTTCTAATACATTCTTCAATCAATCAATCAATCAATATCCTACAAAGAAAAAGCCTAAAACGAAACATGGATTGATAATAAAACTTCTTTTGGGCCAGTAGGACTACTATGCAAGACACATTTTTATTTCTTCAATATTTAACAACAAAAAAAGCCGAAATATTTATTTAAAATCCTCTATCAACCCCTACATAAGTGAAGCGCACTTTACACTGTATCATGATTTGATTGACTTGAACCCATAACTTGAAACAGTGATAGGGATAGGGTGGGGTGGTGTCTCCCTCCAGTGGACAAAAGTAAAACTTGACTACAGTTATTGACCAAGAAACTTGAACTGCGATGAAGAGAATGAATTGAAAATATTTTATCTTGTTGAACTCCAATGTAAAACACACAACAGTGCTGCGTGTCGCAGGGACGTTGCATTTTCAATATTGAGCTGGGTGCTCGTTTTTGACCCCGCCCCTTTTTAAGTAGGTATTTGTACTTTACTTGAGTATTTCCAATTTCCAATACTTTTACTTCTACTCCACTACATCTCGGATCCAAATATTGTACTTTTACTCCACTACATTTTTTTGAAAACTTTAGTTACTAGTTACTTTTCGGATATAAGTTATAATATTTTAAAACACACATTAACCACTTTAGCCATTATACCTATAGGTTGTTTGAAAATAGCCGATCTACAAGCTCCAAACGCATCATATCACGACGCCTTGTGAGCTTGTAGATCTGCTATTTTCCAAAAAATTGTACTTTTACTTTTGGTACTTTAAGTACATTTTGATGCCAAATACTTTTACTCAAGTTTATTTTGAATTGAAGTGCGTGATGATTGATGTAAATACTTTATTGGAAGTTTGCATTGGAAAAAGACAGTAGGTCTACAGTCAGATATACTGTACAAGGTCTAAAGGATTGAAACCACAAGAAAGCACAATGGCTTGTTTGCATTGGGGTCCTTTTGTCAATTCATTAAAAAAGTGATGATGAATGATGATGATGATTATTATTATTATAATTATGAATATACAAATGCAAGTGGAGGACCAGATAAATTGGTCTCCATTTAGATGTTGTCCAGGCCCATTCTGTAGTTGTTCACTCACTATCTTATGACAAAAACAACAAGCCCTGAGGGCTTATATCTAGGTTATCTTTTAGCATTCTTTTGTTTAAATCAGTAATTCAAGACTTTCAGGTTCAATTCTTATTTTTTCACTTCACTTTTATTTTTTCACTTACACTGCTTTTTGTAAACAATCAAAACTTTTGGCCCTAAAATGTCTCCATAATTCTGTGCCACTTAGTTTTTGCATAAAGAAGCCTATTCATTATCAAATGACAAAAATTAACATGACATATAGCAGAATATTATCATGGCAATGTTAATTTTGAGTTCAGCTGTAGCTTACTTAATGTGTTATCTGAGGGAACAACACTTGCTTCTATAGGCAATAGTACATTTATTTGTATTTTGACCATTTTGGGGCTGCAGTGGCCTAAAGGTTAGAGCAGTGTGCTTGTTAACAGTTAAACGGTTAAATTCTTCGGACCAGCAGGAAAAGTCTGTGTGGGAGACTATGGTGGGAGAGTGAATGGCCACCAATTACACCACTGATCGTGCAAGGCACCGAACCCCCAAACTCTCCAGTGGAGCTGTCCAATTATAACTAAAGACTGCGGTTGTAGGCCTACTGGTCAGCTCACAGGTTTTAATGTGTAGACAGTGGTTGTACTGCTTTTTGTCTCCACCAGCCGAAGGCTGAGGGAGAGTATGTTTTCCCCTCCGTCCGTCCGTCCGTCCGTCCGTCCGTGCGTCCGTGCGTCCGTCCGTGCGTGCGTCCTCGCAGTTTGTGAACAGCTAATCTCAGTCACCGTTGGCCCGATCGCTGCCAAACTGAGCACACACACTCCCTGGATGCCAATCTAGAACCTCTGCCCCACATTTTTCAAATCAGCCTCATGGTGGCGCTATAACAGGCCGATTTGTGTGGCCTGGTTGTTACCAGCTAATCTCCGGCGCCGTTGGCCCGATCGCTGCCAAACTGAGCACACACACTCCCTGGATGCTAATTCAGAACCTCTGCCCCACATTTTTTAAATCAGCCTCATGGTGGCGCTATAACAGGCCGATTTGTGTGGCCTGGTGGAGACCTGTGCTCGGAAGAGCACTGCTTCAAGTTTGTACTGCTTTTTTTGTTGTCGTCATATTTTCATTTTGATTTAAGTGTCATTGTAAATGGCAATCAAATTCTTTCTCACAGCAAATAGTTTAGCAAATAGTTTTTTTTTTTTAAGTATGGCTTTAAAACAGTGGCGGGGAGTGACACTAATAGTGTCATCTATATGGTATCAGTGTTGTTGAGGACACTGCACACATTACTTATTTCCTGCATCATTGTATCATTTGGTCACAATTATGTAATTGTCTCCACCAGCCGAAGGCTGAGGGAGAGTATGTTTTCCCCTCCGTCCGTCCGTCCGTCCGTCCGTCCGTCCGTCCGTGCGTCCGTCCGTGCGTGCGTCCTCGCAGTTTGTGAACAGCTAATCTCAGTCACCGTTGGCCCGATCGCTGCCAAACTGAGCACACACACTCCCTGGATGCCAATCTAGAACCTCTGCCCCACATTTTCCAAATCAGCCTCATGGTGGCGCTATAACAGGCCGATTTGTGTGGCCTGGTTGTTACCAGCTAATCTCTGGCGCCGTTGGCCCGATCGCTGCCAAACTGAGCACACACACTCCCTGGATGCTAATTCAGAACCTCTGCCCCACATTTTTTAAATCAGCCTCATGGTGGCGCTATAACAGGCCGATTTGTGTGGCCTGGTGGAGACCTGTGCTCGGAAGAGCACTGCTTCTAGTTTATATACATTTCATGCTGGCAGGTGCTAAACTACAATAGCGGTCTCTAGGGTTGAGTATCCACCCAGTTATTTGATACATGATGTTGGCAACATAAATAGCAATGAATACTGAGCAAGTTAAGACTGTTTTGTTCAAAGGATTCCATTTTATCCAGAGGCATGGATAGACATGTTAGGCCACCTGACACATGGGATAACTTGGTTCCCTAATATATTTGTTAAAACTAACACATTAAAAGGTAGAGGTGCAATGATACCACTTTTTCATGACTGAGTATGAATACTTATGAATACATTGTAGTCTACATTTTATTGTTTTATTGTCTCCACCAGCCGAAGGCTGAGGGAGAGTATGTTTTCCCCTCCGTCCGTCCGTCCGTGCGTCCGTGCGTCCGTGCGTCCGTGCGTCCTCGCAGTTTGTGAACAGCTAATCTCAGTCACCGTTGGCCCGATCGCTGCCAAACTGAGCACACACACTCCCTGGATGCCAATCTAGAACCTCTGCCCCACAATTTTCAAATCAGCCTCATGGTGGCGCTATAACAGGCCGATTTGTGTGGCCTGGTTGTTACCAGCTAATCTCCGGCGCCGTTGGCCCGATCGCTGCCAAACTGAGCACACACACTCCCTGGATGCTAATTCAGAACCTCTGCCCCACATTTTTTAAATCAGCCTCATGGTGGCGCTATAACAGGCCGATTTGTGTGGCCTGGTGGAGACCTGTGCTCGGAAGAGCACTGCTTCTAGTTTTTACAGTGTGGCTCCCCCTAGGAAAAGGTCATGAGCCTTCTAGGAGAGGGTCTGTGTGTGCGTGCGTGCGTGCATGTGTGCGTTTCTGTGTGTGCTAACAGGGCTTGTAGGGCTAATCTCGCAAACCGCTGGACTGATCAGTGCCACTTTCCTATCCTGTGACTACTTTAGTACTGATCACTATCGTCTACTACTATATGCCAAAGCCCCAATCAAAGCTTTTCATCTAAAAAAATATATACAGTACTCCTACTCTACTCTCTCCAATAGTCATAAGCCATTTTTTTTCTTGTCTATAAATCATTTATTTTCTGAAACTTGTTTGAGTGATTAATTAACATCACTCTTTGACATCACAAATTATAATGCTCTACCTGGTGTTTACGTCATTGTAGAATGGCAAAATCTAGTGGAGGTGTATCTATATCTATATGTTTACAGAGTAGGCTTTCACTTTTTATACCTTCCGAATTGTAGCCACCTGTAAGACTGTAACTGCTCTTTTATAGCGGTTTTGAAGGAGTGTAAGGATTCACTTCTTGTGACATACAACAGATCCATCTGGGTTGTACTGATTAGTGGAGCTCCATCTGGTGTTGTGATTGTGGATGTCATTGAAGTGTTTGACCAGGCCCATTGCAAGTTGTTGTACTCTGTCCTCTACCCATAGCCATCCCACCCTAGCAAAATGAGCAGAGTTAGATCTATGGGTGTGAATCCAAGCAGTAGCCTTAACAGTTTGTTTTGGGATGTCTGGAGCTAAAGGCCTTTGTGTGCTATGGTATGAGGTGCATAGTTGAAGTGACATTGGATGAGTGCTCCTGCCAGAGTCCTCAATATATCTCTACTGACCAGTGAGGAGATCATGTACAAAAATCTTGTTCCTTGGTTGACTTTTTAAATTACTTTTGTTGCCATTTTTTTCACTGGCTGTGGTTAGATTTTACTCTAAAATGCAACCCAGGCAGGCAGTCTAATTAAGGTTATCCACACTGGCATTGGAAATTAGGAGAGAGATATTCGGACTAAAATATCAACATTAGGAAGCGCACTGTGGAGCTGTCGCTCTTTCTAGTAAGAGCAGCTCTCATGCGGAGACTTGTGTAACATGAGCCCAGATTTACCTAGTGCCCATCTTCCAAGGGTCACTTACGGTACTCACCTGCACAACAATATTCTGTCTCTGTCACCTCTTTCTCATGGAAATAAGTTGTTTATATGTAGCCTATGTGAATATTATATTTCCTGTTGTACAAATAAATCAAATCAAATCAAATCAGTCATTCTCAGTATTTGTATTTGAACTCCGTATTCAACAAGTGCTTTCATCTTGTCGACCTAAGCAAAGAAATAAGGTCAGTGCATTTACAACACAAGTACATAACTCTTTGAAAGTTAAGAATAGGTTGTATAAGATATTGATCAGTAATGCATCCCAACTTATAAGAAATATCATAATTAATAATCATCTTATTACAACTGCAAAGAAAAAGTATACTCAATCACAGGTAAGTTCAACCAGGCCTGAAATAACATCAAAACTAGATGTACATGGCTTTGGCCACTCTTCCATCCAGTTTGTTGATGACAATAGAGTATACTCTGATCCATCTGATATTGCATGTGCTTTTAACAATTAGTTTGACAATATTGGTACAGTTCTATCAGAGAGAGAGAGGATTAAGTCCTATTGCTATCTGAGTTTCTGACATGTTGCTATCTTGAAGCCTCCCACTGTGAAGGAAATCATAGGACATAATAATCTGAAAGATTCAGCTGCTGGTCATGATGAGGTCAGAGGATGTTCAGAAATAGACTGCATGAAAACAGACTGAACCATCTATGGTCTGTTTTCATCTTCTGAGGGTAGGCCACCCAGTTGTCCTGGTGCCTACGTTGTTTTGGTGCCCAGATGTCCCTAGTGGCCACTCTTCCGAGGTGCTCATATTTCCCTGGTGCCCACAATGACAATAGTGCCACCTCTTCTAACTTTTTTTAATCAATCAGTTTTGTCCTCTTTATGGTAGCCTGCACATGTTTCTATCAGAGGAAATAAGACTGACTGACTTGTGCAAATGCTGTATTATTAGCTGAAGAGAAAATATTTTTTCACCACAATTTAACAAGGCATCTTATAAACGATTAGTATCTCTTATTTTCACTACTTCTTGAACATTTGTTTTGTAATTTATGTAATTTCTATGATTTTTATTTTATTCATTAATGATATTACTGGGGGGGAAAAAATCACTGAATTTTGTTTTAAATACATGACAATTTTAGCTTTTTGGGGCAATGTTTTTTTTAAGGGACCCATAAAAATGGGAAATGTTTGGGAAACAGTGCCTTTATGGTTTTCCACTCCTATGAATCCATTCCAGAGCCGCTCTGATCCACTCCAGAGTTTTCACCACACTCATTGGCTCTCAAGTTTCACTCCTCCAGAGTGCGCTGTGCTTTCTGCTGCTTTGTGTTGAGGCAGGCAGGCAGAGCAAGCACACAGGCTGGCGTATGGGCATCCTTTAACTAACTACACAAGATTAACAATAGTCATCGTTCAATCTGTTCTCGAGGTATTCGTTTTTTGTTCGTTGCCATAATGTCGGTGGGAGTTGAATCTGGATTCTCGAGTGAAGAGGTACTGAATGTTCGGTTCCCTCTGCACCGAGCCTGCAGGGACGGGGACGTCGGTGCCTTGTCTTCTCTCCTTCAGTGCATCACAGACCCGGCTGACCTGGCCGTGGAAGACACCTTCTACGGCTGGACACCAATACACTGGGCTGCGCATTTTGGAAAGGTGCCTACTGCCTACTAATGTGTTAAACGGGCCGCACTTTCTCTTCAGTCAGTGGACTATTCTTTAAACGTTGTCCAAAAGGATAAATTCATTTGATGGTTTCCGGGTAGACTCGCCATTATTAGCAGCACTAGCAGGACCGCGCAGAAAGGGAGGCGTTGGCGGTTCTTGCTATGTAAATACTAAATAGAATGACCATCGATAGTTCGGTGTGTCACCCCAGGTAACAATGTAACATGCTAAACATGCGACGTACGTAACGCGGCAATGTTATTTCAAATGACTCCATGATTGAAGAAACTGGTATTTATAGTGATTATTTAACACAGTAGTCTAAACATTAATATGTGTCTGTAGCCTACGAATACAATATGACAATGCTGTACCCCCTCCAACTGTATTGTACTGTATGTTCCCCATTTTCAACTGTTTTTATTATGTAATATAATGTTATTATATTTTGAACCTTGCTTTGGCATTAAACTTATATTTTCTCATGCCAATAAAGCTAATTTGGCTTTGAATTGGACGGTCATTGTTGCTGTACAACAGTGCCTTCTCAATTACAAGATAAGTCTTAATATAAGCTGATAATTAATAGTTTGTGTCTGAGACAGATGTGATGGCCATCACATTTGCCCCCCCCCCCCCCCCCCCTAAAAAAAAGAAGACTGATTTCTGGGATTGAATCAGCACAGCCACACGTTAATATCCATATCCAATAAAAACCTTTTAACTTTATACTAATAAATGATAACTTTTCCACTTACTCCCGAATCTCTCTTCTCTATTATGCATTTTCTATTTCTGTTTTTTATTTTTATTATTATTATTTTCTGTTACAGTTGGAGTGCGTGATGCGTTTGGTCCAGGTGGGCTGTGGTGTGAATGCTGTGACTTCCAGGTTCGCTCAGACACCCACTCACATCGCTGCCTTTGGGGGCCACCCTGAGTGCTTGTTATGGCTACTGCAAGCTGGTGCTGATATCAACAGACAGGTACAGTATAACCACACCAAGAACTTTGCCCCATCATAAAATGTTAATTGTACTGTACATGTACAATAAATGTACAGGCTTCAGGTTACATTGGCAGTGCCCGCAGTTAAATGGTAGACTACTGACTCACGACACGTTAAACAGACACAACAGTAAACATCTGTGACATCCAGTGAGTGACATCCTTTAATCCAAAAATCAGTGCCTAAATGTAGGTTCACACATGATGGACGTGCAGTCGTGCACACAGACACGCATGCACATGCCAAGAGTAATTAAAAAATCAAACCTCGGTTCGAAGTGGAGCGGTGAATTTGAGCAGTTCCAGGTCTATGTTTTTGATTCTATGTGTTCTAAATCTATGAATTCTGTCCTAGATCTATAACACAGTGATGTTGCTAGCTTTTTAATGTAATGAGTCCCGGGACTCAAGAGGGGTCTTTCAGATGGGTCCCAGGGACATTTTATGAGTCACACAAAAAATCAACGAGTCAATGTAATTTTTCATAAAGTGTAGCATTTAACTTGTGTTAACCCTAACCCTTTAATATGTGCAGTATATGCAGACATAGAACAGTGCAAAGTGTATGCAAAATGAAATAGGACCTACATTAATAAAATAAGATAAAATAAAGACCAGTAATTCCCAACTGATACTTTTACTCCACTAAATCTCGGATCCGAACTTTACTCCACTACATTCATTACAAAACTTGATAGTTATTAGTTAGTTTGTAGATTTTGATTTATACAAATCATACATTAACCACTTCAGCTGTAGCCTATATATATTTGGCCATTTAAATAGCTCACATTGTGAGCTTGTAGATTTGCCATTAAAAATATTTGTATACACTTGAAATGGGACATTCACAATGAGTACTTTTACTTTTGGTACTTTAAGTACATTTTGATATCAATACTTTTGTGCTTTTACGCACAAAAGTAAAAAACAAAAAGTTTTTTGTTCTGGTAGCTGCAGAGAAAGGTCCTTGTCCAAATGTCCTCCTGCATGTGGTTGTGTATGAGTGAATAATGAAGATGAGTTGTCGATGCTTGCTTGGTCCCAGTGGTGTTTGTTGACTTTAAGATAACACTGTGTCGTTACTGAGGAATGTCAACAATGTTGCCAGGTTTGCTCATTATAAGTGACTTTGGTCTTCTTTTCCTGTAAAGTCTCTAGTTGCGAATTGCTTTTATTTGGGCTTGTTTCTGAAGTATAGTTGCTTATGTGGCTTGCTTTCAACATGCTTTTAGAAAATAGCGAATGTAATATAGGTCAAGTGGTGAAACCTTTGGGCTCGTTTTCATAGACCTCCTGTTTGCTTGTTTCACTCACAGAATCTGGCAACCGTGGCTTCTCCCCTCTGTGTGTGTGTTGCTTGTTTTTGGAGTGAGTGTGGGGGGTGGGCCGTGTGTGCATGCGTTTGTGTAGTGTGTGTGTGTGTGTGTGTGTGTGTGTGTGTGGGGGGGGGGGGGGGGGGGGGGGTGCGTGCGTTTGTGTAGTGTAGTGTAGTGTGTGTGTGTGTGTGTGTGTGTGTGTGTGTGTGAGTGCGTGCGTAGTGTGTGTGTGTGTGTGTGAGTGCGTGCGTAGTGTGTGTGTGTGTGTGTGTGTGTGGGGGGGGGGGGGGTGCGTGCGTTTGTGTAGTGTGTGTGTGAGAGTGTGGGGGCGGGCCGTGTGTGCATGCGTTTGTGTAGTGTGTGTGTGTGTGTGTGTGTGTGTGTGTGTGTGTGTGTGTGTGTGTGTGTGTGTGTGTGTGTGTGCGTGCGCGCGCGCGTTTGTGTGTGCGTGCGTGCGTAGTGTGTGTGTGTGTGTGTGTGTGTGTGTGTGTGTGTGTGTGTGTGTGTGTGTGTGTGTGTGTTCCTTGCACATGTGAGTGAGTGCTGAGGTGAGTGTGCCTGGCCTGCACAAAACAGCGCCCCTCCTTTAACTAGTGTGTTGTGTGTGGCCACTCAAGGTATTGCCAGACTACGGACACGGCCAGCCAGCCAGCCACCCAGCCAGCCACCCAGCCACCCAGCCACCCACCCACATACCCACGGATATACCTGTCTATTGGGAGCGTTTTCACCGCTCCAAAAGAAAAAGGCAGAGCGGTCTGTATGAGAGGCTGAGCTCAGCCTGATCCCATCACTGGCTGGGGGGGGGGGGCATCTTAACTCTAGGTCACGACCTCTCTAGTA
The DNA here is from genome assembly GCF_963921795.1 of Nannobrachium achirus. NCBI lineage: Eukaryota > Metazoa > Chordata > Actinopteri > Myctophiformes > Myctophidae > Nannobrachium > Nannobrachium achirus. Next base: position 11,225,051 of record NC_137829.1, read on the forward strand.
TACTGCTGTCTGCTCCACCTGACCTATATTCAGATTGAGTATCAAAAAGATTTGCACTTCTTCCAATTACGTTCTTGTGTTTTCATTTTCTTCGTCATAAACACCACTTATAGCTGCCTTTCATTCCTGATTCCTCGCTGCAATGCTGAGAGGATTCCAATTAGTACGACACAATTACATAACGCCTCCTTGTCAGGGATCACATCGCTTTTAGTTATTCTTTTTTATGCCATAATAAATATATCTTGTATATTTAAGACGTTGTTTAATTTAAAAAAAGACCCACACAGTATTTTAGCATGGCCTACTTTTTACGTCTGGTTAGAGACTAGTGAGTGGCTTGAAAATGTTGCCCTCTCTTTCTGTCTCCTTCACTCTGCGACTTTCTTGTTTTCTTCTTTTTTCTCTCTCTTTCACTCCAACCATCTTTGTAATAATGTGTTGTCCGGGCTGCAGTCGCATCCTGATTGCCCCTTTGAGATTCTGGTTCCTGATTATTGTGCACAGTGATATGTTTTTCTTTGCGTAACGATGATCTCTGTCATCCTTCAGGATTATGTGGGCGAGGCGCCCATCCACAAGGCTGCTCGCGCGGGTAGTCTGGAGTGCATCAACGCTCTCTTGACTCAGGGAGCGAAAGCTGAGTAAGTCCTGTTACAGCACCATACTGTGTCCTCCTTCTCTTTTTCTCTGTACAACATCTCAACAACACCTTTAAAAGGGATCGCCACCAAAACGCAAACAAAAATGAAAATACGAGATGGTGTTTGTTTTATCGTAGAGTAACACTAGTACGGTAGTTAGATCTAGGGATGTATGTAATCATTCTTCTCACGGATATGAGATTTAATAATCGAAACCTTATCCACAACCATCCAACGTCCCATTGCGCACAAGGAGTGCGGCAGTTCCGGCGCCGCAGCCAAAAGTGATCTACAAGCTCACAACGGTTGCATCTGCGACGCGAGGTGAGCTTGTATGTCTGCTGTTCTCCGGAAGTGTCCCACACATAATTCTCAAGGAAACAGGTGGATAGGTTTAATAATCTGAAATATGTGAACCACACAAAGATGATACAATTGCAAGTTTGGAATTTCAAGCAGCCACATGCTTTCATTCTATACACATAATGAGGTTGGCAAAGATACATTGATATATGAGGCTCGTCTTCAGGCCATAAATAATAATGCACTTTACCTGTAAATTGTACTCTTATGTTCCCAGTTAAACTTCGTTAATCTCAGTCACACAGCCATTGTATGTAGTCAAGACTTTTTAACCCTAGGACGATTGACCGGATGCCCAGTGAAAGGCAAAACACTAAATAAATGTTCACAAAGGTACCAGACAAAATGTTTGGTACATGGTTGGTAAATTAACAAGCCTGCCTACCGAATAATTTGACCACAAGGTGAAGTGTTTGATGAATATCAGCTATTTTGGTGGGGCTCCCTTGAAAACGTGATACATCTTGATAAATCTGAAATTGTTGTTTAATGTTGCAACAATTCACATTAAGTTGTCCTTGGTGTGCGTAATAACATTTACAGTTAAGACAACATAACTTTTTGAATTTTTAGAGATTGATGAAGAACTACTTCACAATACATTTATAGAGTTAGTTACACTTGGCACAGATTTATGAAATGCTGTATTGCCATTATGTATAAAACTAAAAAATAAATACTCATGAAATTGGCACTGAAATGATCATTTAAGAGAGAACAACTTAATGTAAAGGTTGACCAACATTATTTTTTATTTCTATAAAAGTAAGCCATGTTGCATGGTCTTTGTTGAATTCAGAGTGTTGTTTCCTTTGTTAATTAAACTTTGTTTTGGTTAGTATCTTATACTACACAGCTGGACTTGGTGACCCAATGTACATTTCCTCTTTTTATGAAGCATATATCATTGTCCAAATGAAGAGGCTACATTTATGTTCCATTTACTGCAAATGCACAAATAAAGAAATACTGGTAGTTGTTTCTTTTGCTGTGAGGATACTTCTTTACCAGATCCTTCTTAAAGCAAGTATTCAGCTGTTTAAATTATATAGAGTATATACAATATACAATCCTCCATTATTGCCACATTCCATCTTCCATGGAAGAAAAAAACAAAAAAACAAAAACAAAAAAAAGATAAAATGTAATGATTCAATTCAATGCTTGAAATAGGAAATCCATTATTGTCGATAAATAATTATGATGTTAAATGATAATTATAATCAAAACAAACAATAACTAAAATAACGGACCCTACAGGTTATGATAATTTGAATAGATTTGGATTCAACAGGACCTACAGTCTTCAAGTTCAAGTTCTGAATTCTCTAGAAACAAGAAGGGATTGACCTGATCCATGTTTTACAGCTGCAGAGACACACCTTGTAGTTGGTATTTGTTTGTGGTTTAATCTAAGAATAGAAAAGACAAATAATACATGTTGCGATTGTTGGTGTGAAACCCACCAATCCTGTTTGTGTGGTTTGAATCTTGAATGACTGATGACTCCTTAAACAAATTCTTAAAATGTGTCTTGTTAACTTCTTACCTGCTCAAAATAAGGGTAGACTAAACAAAGTAAGATTCTTGTAAAGTCTATGATGGTACAGGTCAACTAAATGTAAATAAAGTCAACACTTAAACATAAGGTCTTTACACACCGGGGGAGAATTTGCGAATAATTTGCTTTTTTTTTAAGTCGATGCAAGCTTCCACACCGAACGCGAATTTCAAAAAAGCGTGTGTTTTTTTATTCACTCTTGTGTTCGCAGGCGAACTCCTCTCTCTCTCTCTGTATCAAAGCAAGCTCACTCTATCCTATTTAAAGAGAGAGAGGGAACATGGTCAAGGACCATACCTTTGCATTGAGCCCGAGATGAACAGTGTTTTTCCTTCTCCGTGTCGTCTCATCTGTGTGTGGCTGCTTTCTAGTATTGCCGTCAGTGGTGGAAAAAGTACTCGAATTTCTTACTGGTAAAAGTATGGTTTATGTATGTTTTATTATAGGCTAATTTGTATCTGCAAAAAGACTAATGTTCTAAAATAAATAGTTGGGTATAAAATACAATAGGATCCGAAATGTAGTGGATCTAAGGAAAGTAGGCTACTGGAAATTGGACTTGAGTACAAATACCAAGTAAGTGTACTTTTAGTTACTTTACACCACTGCTGCTGCTGCGGGCTGCCTGTCTGCGGGGGAACATGTGAATTTGTGGTGTCCTCTCTGCTGTGATGTGATGGGTTGTGTGAGCCAGCCCCAACAATGCGCACAACAGATCACTTGGCGAATATTATACGCATATTCGCGTTGAACTTTGGTGTGTATGGGAAAAGGCGTAAGAAGGCGAATACTTTGCATTCGCTTCGCTAATTCGCAGGTGTGTAAAGACCTATACTCTACACAAATTGGCAACTTTGTAGCTGCCGTTCCATACACATAAGTAATTTATATCTCGGGGCGCCTGATGGGAGAAATGTCCAGGCGCATACCACATATAGGCTCTAATGCCAACAACCTTTTGCTGCATCTCACTCCCCAATCTCTCTCTCCCTGTTACCTACCCTATCTTTACTGTAATACTATCAAGCCCCCCCAAAATATCTAAAAATAAATCCCTAAGAGATCAGTCTATTTTGCATTGGATGTGAACATAATGATCCACTGAAACTTAACATTAATATGTTGTATAAAAACAAAGCCGAAGGACAGTCACTTGAATTGTAGAGTACAACATTTCTCTTTAGATTGAGAAATAAAGGCAATTCAGTTTTGCTGGTGATCATATTTGCCAGAAAGCTCCAAGAAAAAGTTTAAAAGCCTTATTATTACATGGGTACTGTATAGGGCAGACCATACTGTCTCCGACCACCTAACTTTTCGTCAGAGAAAATCTGGGAGTGCAGCTTTCCGATCTCAAATTTGTGGTAATGCTTTTCAGAAGTTGCGAGTGACGTCATGTTGTAGTTGAACCGGGCCTTTCCGATGACAAGGTTTGGTGGTCGGAAACGGTATGGACTGCCCTTTAGTTTAAAAAATGCCACCACCATGTTGAGGCATAGAAGCTGTAGCCACATAAAATAAAGGCTTTTAAACGTTTTTAAATTGTTTCTTTGTGAATATGATTAAAATGCAATTCTTTATATATAAATTATAAATATAATATAACCTACGCATATATAACTGCATTGATTGACTTCAAAAAATCTATGAATGGCCTAACCTTAATGTATGGAACTATGTGTATGCCTTTTCATTTCAACAAAATCAGTGTCCTGGCAGCCTGGCACTGTATTGATTTCAGACGACACTCAACACTTCACCTACAGTAGCTAACGGCCTTCCCCTGGACAGTAATTGTAATAACCAGGTGAAACTGTCCTTTGTTCTCCATTTTCAAATAAGGACAATTTGACAGCGATACTGACATTGGATATTCTGCCAATGTTTATATTCACCAGGTTTGTACACAGTGTGGCAAAAAGGCACTGTGTTGACAAATCCATTAACTGAAGAAAAGCATGTACTGTATGTGTCCCTTGATTTCAATGAAGAATGTTGAGGATGAAAGGCAAATTGAGAAACCTTTCTTCATAAATGTGACAATTATGTAAGGAATAATGCAGATATTTGACCTGGCATTGTTTTCCTTTCAAGGAAAATGTGGACTGAGAATAGTAGAAAAAAGGTTGTCAGAGGAAGCCTGGCTTCAATAATTGTTTATGGGAACACTGTAAACACAGGTGACATTGTATTTGAAACCCTGGGCTCAGTTTGTTTATTAGAAAATCAATATACATGGCTCAGGACTGATTTAGAGGAGCTAAATGTGCATTTGGTCATCAACTGTTGAATAACACTTAGTAATGCAAATGATGTAATCTGTTTTCTTTTCCTGCAGAAATTGTGTTTTGTTGATTGTTATCATGCCATTTCCTTTTTAGCTCACGATCCAGGAATGTAGAGAATGCTGGGATATGAAACTAATGCCAGCTAGGTGGTAAAGAGGCTCATGACATTATTTTTAAGTTTTTAGAGACTACATTTTAACCCATTTAGTTGACAATCAAAGCATTTTTACAACGACATAGATGCGCAACAACTAATGAAAATGAACTTTTAAAAGACGTGATTTAACCAACTACACAACTAGTAAGGGAAAAATCTGAAACGAATACAAACTGAGCACATTTCAAATTTTAAGGCCGTATCCTTTTAGAGATGGGCTGTAAGTATGCAAAAGTAATTTGAAACACTTAATGTAATATTCACATAACCAGAGCTTATTTTTAATTCATTATACTACTCGTGGTTATCATATAAAAAGGACAATGCTGAGAAATTGGCTGTTAATTGATTCAGCAAAATGGTTTAATTAAAGACAACTAGAAAATCTTTTGTATGTGAAAAATGTGAAAACCATGTTGTTCAAATTCACTATATACATCAATGAATTCTGACAGACATTCAATGCTGGTATAGTTTTGTTGGGGAATGTACTTATTTTCCCCTTGATGTTTAGAGGCACAGGTGTATCAGATGAGGAATCTCCTGCGTGCGTAAATCAAAAGCATCTACTAGCAGGACCAGTACCTTTTCAGTTGACTAGCCGTGGAAACAAAGCCTTACTAATCCAATGTTAGATTGTTTTGAAACTAAATTGCTTTAATAGGTGGTGGTAACATAACATACAGTCTAGAGTAGACAAACCATTATTCAATTTGGACTTAATTTCAGGTAAATCCATTACTGTATGTTAAAACATGCAGAAATATCCCATTGCGGTACTTTGTAAAAGGATTGAAAGCTATGTTCCCCAAAGTATTTTATACAAACATTTTATATCTCTTTGATTCTAACTAATAGGTATATGTTCACAAATAGTATAGTCTCAGATTTGGGTAATATCAATGTCTAGTTGTCACATTGAAGTACTTTTGACCAAAAAAAGGTTAGTAGCACCGGTTAGTAGCACCTTTAAGGTTAAATACAAATACTGTATTTATTAGTTACATTAAAAAGGCCGATAGCAAATAAGGCTCATTAATTTTAAATATGGCAAGTTTATTTCAAATGTGACATCTATCACCCTATATATTAATACAGAAATACAGTTTCTTTATAGTTAATATAATATATAAATATGATCCCTTAAGCAAAATTATAAATTGATCCAGCTTGCGAGTTCTCCATTTTAACCATAAGCTGTCAATATAACTTAGGAATGTGGTCCTTAGACCTGCTATGGCCTTTGTAGCCTCAATCTAGTAAACATTAAATAGATGACACAATAAGATCGTGGTAAACTCAAATCTACAGTATGTTTGAACTTTGATCTGAAATTCTTAAGTATTTGTCATTCAAACTGCCACCTTTTGATATATTGGAGATCATTATTTAATTTCTTTATGTCTTGCTGTACGTCTTTGCTTTAAGAAAAAGATTGCCTATTTCCCTTGCATTTTCAACCTCTTCCACCAACAAAGGGGACTCTTTCCTTATTCCTGTTTAAATCCTGGATCTGATTCTGATGTTCTCTTACCTGCGAACTTGAGTCCACAGCAGGATGACTCCTTGCTTGCTTTCTGTCAGCTCTCCAAAACCTTTGTCATTAAACTAACAGTGACGGCAATATTTCGTTCCCTTGCAATGCAGGGGATAGATTGACCCTTTCTCAGGATCAGTAACGTCTGAAGAATTCAAAATGCAGCTACAGCTTCCTTGATATGCAGTACAAACTCAAGCATGCAGACTAAATTCCCAAAGCTTAAGCAAGCAACACTTGTTGTGCTGTCCTACAGGCATAAGTTAGTACAGTACATGAATTACTTGCATGTAGAATCTGAAACGATGAGAAAATGTAGCATAGCAATTCTTCACAGCAACAGGATTGTATTTATTTAGTGGAAGAGAAAACTGAAAGAGACTTTGGAAAAGTGAAATAACAAAAGGAACTTGCTTAGAATGCTTACTGTTGCTTTTCTGTTGCTTTTCTTGCTTTATGCCCCACCTGGATCTTGGATTGTTAGCCTTATAATCAACTGGACATTTGCATTCCTTCTTTGAAGAAATTACTTTTTGTCCTTCGATTTTGTTCCCTTGAGGCCAAGTTCCACTTCTTGACAACACTCCAGAAAATATCTGTCAGTAGGCAAGTTATTTCAAGAGCAGGCCAAGATTTGTCTTTCTACTAATGGAATTTCAGATCAAACATCAAGATTTAAATTAAAACATTAGGATCAGTAACATTAGGATCAAACATTAGTTAGTAGATTGAGTAAACTGATTATATTTCGGTGTAAAACAAAAAAAAAATAGTTTGTTTAAAATTTTCATTTTATTTGTCATGAGCCTCGAAGTATTACAGTCGTCCACTAGTAAATTAGGACAAACTAGAATAGTGCATAGAGTGCATTTGGGTAGAGCAGTGGAATTAGCAAAGCCTAGAGCAGCTTAGTGAGAGAGGCTAGATTGGCACAACCGCATATTAACTGTTTAATGCTAACAATCTTGTTGCTATGGTTATTCACTGTCATTTTATTGTGCAGTATATTTCGCCTCATAGAAAATAACTGTTTTATTTTGTATGTCACTTACAGTATTAACCCAATACAATGATATCATACAGTCTGTTCTGACATCTTAATCTGTCACCTTTTCCTTTATGAAAGTGACAAGTAAAAAATAAAAAGAATAATAATATATACTTTTCTGTACTGTTAACAGAAACAGAAACGTACGTCTTAATGTTTTGCAACCATTGAATTCGAAATGACTTGGTTTTTTCAAGTAATCCTAGAAAAGGGGGAGAATAGACACTGCAGAGTCTGCCCCGTTCCCTGGGATAGCCGCACTGTTGTGGCATTGAGTGTTCTCACTATCGCTTCCTATCTACACACTGGCAAACTGTTGAGGTATTTCTTGCGGTGATTGGTTTTAATGCTAGGATTTTATGAATCAAAACAAAAGAAGTAAAGATTTTAGACCTGCATGCTTTGCTTATTATCCATGACTGTTCCTGTATCCAGTTTTTTATTTGTTTTGTTTTTTTCGTTTATTGTTTATTTGTTTTTAATTTTGTTAACTAACCATAGGAACCCTTTATGTGGACAGGTTTTAATCATGTGAGTCTCAAGACGTGTAGCATGATATTAGGCTTCCTCTGGCAGCTTAGAGGATAGCAAGAGAAGATACTGTGTGCTTAGGGCTCAAAGCAAAGCATATCAGGAATTTACAAATAATTAACGCTTCCCTTTTAATTGGTATACCAAAATAAGTAAATAAATAAACCATTTTGAAGGAAAAGATTTCAGGCCTCACTTAAAAGGAATTATCATTTGAGCTGTTCAGTGTATTGTAATATAGCTTTAGGTCATCTTAAATGATGCTACAGGAAGAATAAGAAGTGGTCTGGTTTAACAATGTAATAGTATAGAGCTGGGGATCTACAACTGTACACATCCAGCGCATTCATATGTACTTTGCAATAAATAGAATTGGGGTTTGAATCAATTCTGGAAGCACTGAATCTTTGTATTTGCTTCAAATATTCTGCAGAATCCTTTTCACAAATTGGATGACATTTACAAGACATTGTTTAGCCAGATTCACTTCCCAACTTTTAATAAGGTGAGATAAAACTTAATACAAAACTACTTAAACTACAAATGCATGTGCAAGTAAAGGCATGCACAATGCACATCCAAATGATAAAATCACAGAAGAACACATTAAAATAAAACACACACACACACACACACACACACACACACACACACACACACACACACACACACACACACACACACACACACACACACACTCTGGATCCTGCTCCCATGGATATGTATTGTATCAACACCAAAGGAGACATTTTGAGCATCTACTGTTAAGCTCATCCTCAAAAACATCACATTTGGTGGTCATGAATTAATAAATATCCATGGGAATGTGTTCCAGTTTGCAGACAATTTACTAAGTTAAAACTTTGTTCCAGAGGGGAAGAAGTTAAAGCAGCTGGCTGTAGAGTAAAAGCCTGAACAAGATAGAGATAGAGGAGTTTATTGTTTATTATGGATCCCCATTAGTCCTCACCGTAGTGAGTCCACACAAAAGACAAAACATTCACACAAAAACAAATATATATATATATATATACAAAGGAAAGGAATCAGGAGTAGCCTCACTTTACCAGTAAATACAATAAATATGACGTGATACACTGAGAGAAATTGCCTTAAAAGTTGCAATTATCAACTTATCAAAGTAAGATATTTCTCTGCAAATTCAGCAATTAGTCAAATACAGAGAAGGAAACAATGTATATAATTACAGTTTAGATATTTGCAATAAATGCTCTTGCATTACATACCTTTAATAATTGAAACAATTACAACTATTTAAAAAAAAAGATATATATACAGTATATATACAACCAATTCGTTTTTTGTTAGATGAAATGAGATTTGATTGATTGGATACTTTATTAACATGATTATTAATAGTACAGGTAGTACACTCAAAGGTTACGCTAAGAGGATAACACATAAAGCCCCGGGGACTTGTTTCCATTGTGGTACATTGTACTCAATTCATCAGTAATATATATTTTTTTAGATATATATTTATAAGGAAACAGAACACAATGTGGTGGTGATATTCTTTGCTTCTTTCATTGACCTTGCTACATTACCAATTTGACAAAACATTCTAATGCCAAACCATTTCTTTTTAAATATAATTATGAATTAAACGAAATGAGTTACTAATTAATTACAATGTAGTAAAATTAGTTTATTTTGAAGAAGTAGATTAACCATTCCTCAGAGTGAGACCTGTCTATCTACCTAACCAAAATAATATGTATTTAATTTTACAAAGAGTATTATCTTCTTGGAAGCGTTAATTTGAAAGGGGCGGGTGATGTGTATGCAAGTTAATATGTGATTTTTGTTTTTATTCTACAGATGTTTGTCATGTGCACTATTTACACCACAAAATGTTACTTGGATTGTTTTGCACCCTGTTTAGATAAGCATATTAAGAACAGTGTATAAACACTATGAATGAGCTAACAGTTACCATTTTAAGATGTGTATCTGATACCAATGTATTGATGACAATGTCACTTGGTTTAATATATAATTATTATATAAAACAGGTTAATTTGAATATAACTTATCATGCCATTGTAGATTGCTGAACACCTATTACATACACATTCAACTCTATTACATGTGTACACTGTCAGCTTAAATGAACACTTTCTACTGTGTATTTCCATCAGAAACAGCTCTGTCAGCACTTTTCCCTCTGATTGAGTGTGCATTCTCTCTGAGATGGCCTGCAGAATGCATAGTGCACATTAATGCAGTCATTTCCACTCTTAGGTGAAAGCTTAGACACGTGGGCCAGAAGCCCTGTTTCTTTGACAAAGACATACTTGTTTTGCCAGAAACTCATTCTGCAACAGAATGCAATGACATTTAGCATCTAAACAAGTGCAGTTGTGTTTTCAGGTTGGCCACAGAAAATATTTTCTGTCTGGCATTCGACCAACCAAGCTAAATGCATTTGTTGTTTACTTGGATATTTTCTCGATGTCTCCTGGCTGTTAATTAGCAAACTTCACGTCCAAGAGTTAGCCAGGCCTTCACCGTAAAATATTCCATTATCCTCAATTAAACTAGTAAGACGGCTACGGGCGACAAGCCCTAAAGGGCGAGGTCGCACCATGTCTTGGCCATCTGACCAGTGATGTATATCGGACCAGTTACCCATATATGGAGACCCCATGGAGATATGCTGTGAGACCCCAAACATGCTTACTCAGTTATTCGTTATGTGAAAGTCTTATGGCGTCTATGACATCTGACATCATACATACAATCAATCCCTTTTATGCCCATATATGGAGATCCCTGTCTGTAGAGCCAGCCACACAGATATGGGCTGTCTTCCTGTGAAGTCCTGTTAGATATGGGCTTAATATTGATTAAAGGGGATTCTGTTAGTGTGGTTCCCCTGACATCACAGTGATGTCAAACCCATAGACCGTAAAAAGGTGTAGACGGCCAGACAGATGTCCGGATGGACGGAGACATGATGTGTCGTTTCTCATACTGAACTGCGACCTTCGCTCGCAATTAACAGAGTACATTAAAGGCAATAATCAAGTCCCTGTTTTTAATTAAAGATACAACTATCCTCAGTCAAATAGTTTGTCTGGTGGATAATACTTCTAGCTTTGCTTCTTTGACGTCTTATCGCATCCACTAGATGATGGATCCAGTACACAGATAAATAGTAAGGTTACGAAACATAATATATTTCTCTTAAAGTAAAACTAGTACACTCAGTGACATTGGCACAATACTGACTAAAATACATTGAAACCTTTTGGGTAAAGTGGTGAAAACAATCACTTTCACTGCAGTGGTGTTTGCTCATTCATAATCACATCCAAATTACCACAAGAAACCTGCTGCAATCGGGTATGATTAACTCAACTTTATGTGATGCACACAACATCAAATCCAAATGAACAATGACTAAATGCATATTTTTCTATCAGCTTCTGTTAACGTTCTTCTGTCTTGTTTATCAGCCTCCAAGCAAAATGTATCCCACTTAGGCCAAGTCTAGAGAAGACTACGATGCTGATGCTTGGGGATCACATGCCATCTTCTCCCTCTTAACAATGATGGACGTCATGGAATTTCCTATGAAGCCTTTGAAACAGAAGCCTTTTTAGAGAATGCACCCTTGTGCTTACATACTTGTTTCTTGGAAAGTTCTTTAACTTTCCATGGCCAGCCTCACTGGCCTTCTTCTCTCAACATTTTGTTCCTTATAATCTGACACTTTACACACAAACATGTTACACTGTAATCGGACACATTAATCAGACACTCACACTGTGTAATTGAATCACTTTGTCCATCTTTCACACTCACAACTTAGAGAAACACTCCGACAACTCTATTGTCATCAAGAATTCCTTCATATCCTTCAGAGATGGTATTGATGTGCAAAATGCTTGGCATTTTGCCCTCCTGGTGAATCGTCCTTGATGTCCAGCCTTTGCTCAGACAAGATGAAGTGCTCAAGGATTTCCATCACTCCATCTGCTTTTGGTGAAATGAACTTACATTCTTGTTTAAAGGTTCAGATTATGTCAGGTAATTATTCAAACTGATTGGTGCATTATTTCAGCCTCCTTAATCATATCCTTTTGCAGCAGACATTTCCCTTTCCGTTTTACTTTGGAAATTGTGTCTCAAATTTCTATTGAATTTATATTAGATGAAAATGATCTAAAAGGATCAATCGTCATCACATGAAGATGACGAGGGTATGAGAGCATAGAGTAGCACAGGCAGTTTGTGTACGTGTGTGTGTGTGTGTGTGTGTGTGTGTGTGTGTGTGTGTGTGTGCGTGTGCGTGTGCGTGTGTGTGCGTGCGTGCATGTGTATGTGTGCATGTGTATATGTGTGCTGATTGATTGAGAGAGAGAGAGAGAGAGAGAGAGAGTGCGTACCAAAACACTGTTGGGGAGGTTTCTCTAACACTCAGTCTTCTTGTGCAGTATGAGGAATGCCACTGGGCTGACTGCTGCTGACCTGGCCCATGCCCAGGGTTTCCGGGAGTGTGCAGAGATCCTCTCCAATGCTCAGAACCTCCAGAGGAACCTGGCCCAGTCCCAGACCCAGCTCAATGAGTTTTTCTTGAATGGCACTGGTGGTCAGAATGGGCACCACTCTCAGCCCACAATCCAGGGACGGAGCTTCCTGAATGGGGTGCCAAACAGAAAGAGGTCGTTTGATAGCATGGATGTCAGTCAGATCAAGAAGGCAAGAATTAATGGTAGGTTGTTGCCTGCTAATGGAATCATTTAGTAGTGTATAGTGCCTGTGTGGTGGGAACAATTGCAAGGTGATTACTAATAGTCTTTTGAAGTCTGAGTGTAGTTAATTGAGCATTACAAAATGTGTGTCATAAACTCGGATAACTGTGACTGTGAAATCTGCTATTGTTCGTTTAGCCAGTTTACAATTACAATGATGTTTGTGAGAGAGGGTAAGGAACAAGGGGGGTTTCAATCTGATGTGTTTTTGTAAATTCAGAGAGCTGATTAATGCTGAAACGATTTCATCAGACAGTTTTTATGGTGTGATGTTGGTACAGATTCTTTGTTTTGTATTAAGTCAGATGGACTTGTCTGACCTCCTAAGAAAGGAGTGCGTTGAACCAGTGAAATCGTGTTGAGATTGAGATGAATTGAGTGAAAAAAAAAACAGGAATACAATGTTTCGGTTAGACCTTCATTGGGTTATCTTGTTATCCTGATGAAGGTCCAACAGACCGAAACGTTGTTGCACTCCCATTAGTTTTTTCTTTCAGTAGGTTGGGGTCCTTCATCTTCTCCTACGCACCTGTCGCCTTTGTAGTTGTGCAAAAGACTTTTAAGAGTTTGAGATGGACAAAATGTGAAACTATGGACTATTATTACATTATGCATAGGCAATATTGGTACTAACATATCAGGTGTTTGAGTTAACTTCAACATCCCAATGAATTCCGTTCATTCCTATTTTCATCCACGCAGTGTCTCTGTCACATCCAGGTTTGGATATACCATCACAAGTGCTGAATGGGAACGGGCCACTTGGGGGTGCTGGAGATTTCCAGATGGAATGTGTGAATATGGAGTCAACAGACACTGTGTGCTCAGGTGGGCCGGGACCCCTTACATTTGGGCTGAATGGGTTTACTCCACCACAGGGGCCAGGTCCCATAGACCAGAGGGAGGAGCAGGGGGGAGCAGACAGGTCAAGGCCTCCACCTAAAGAGCTGGAGATCATCACTGTGGCCTCAATGCAGATTCCGTGTCGTTGCACCAACTCTTATGCCTACCTGTAGGGGGATGGTTAGAGTATACTGCTTAATTCATACTTTGTTGAACGTTTGTGTCGCATGCCGAAAATGTAAGATCTACAACCTCATATTGTATCTCATTTTCAGCGCATGACACTGTCGCACATAGTTGAATTGCAGTTTATGTTGTTGTCACACTCCCATTTGTCCTGAAGATTGAATGCATAGTGGTGTATGTTTTCTTTGAGTTGGTGTGCAGGTAGATTTAGGTAAAATATTATATTTGTGTACTGTTTTTATCTTCCTGTTCTATTTATCTGAAACTTTGGTGGAAAAGGTATTCTGAAAAGTGTTGTTTATTGGTAACTTTGATACATTCAAATTTATACAGAAAGTTCTTGTACAATCCCCTTGTTCCCTACATTTGTAATGTAGATTAAAAAAAGAGACAATTGAAGGGAATGAATTTTGTTTTGCACAATTTTACAGCAAGATGTCCTAGATTACACAGAGGAGCAGCATTCCTCCTTTTGCCTAGCACTGTGAATGTAGGTCATGTTTGCTTTAGGGCGAGAAATTGAGGCAGGGCTTAGGACAAATCAGAGGCTGTGTAGACGTTTTTCATTGTTTCATTTCTTAAGCATAATGAGACAGCACATGTCTTGAGTGATCCATCCAATAGTCTTAAAATAAGGCTGTCTACTAAAGACTTATAAGAAACTTATAAATGTATTGTTAAAATTTGGGTTAAATGTAATGCACACACATTTACCTTCTGTTGGACTGAGTACATGACTTGTCATGTGTTTGCTCCCCAAAAGATCAAAGGGCAAGCGTTTTCTTGTCTTAGTCTGAACAGAATATGATTCTGCTCTGCTCTTATTTTGTTAAACTAGACTTATTTAATAGTTGATACTATTTTGTTTTATATGAAATAATCTTATGCCAAAGCATAACATGAATGTAGCTTGTAAAGTATTAACATTTTCACTGTGCAGCTTTTATATAGGTAGTATTATGTACTTTATGATGTACTAGGACATGTAGTCGCTGGGAAGCTTAAAATTTTGTGTGCTTTGCCTTTGTATCCATTTTGGCTGTGTGCTCTATTGCTGATCGTGTGTGGTGTGAATAATGGTGTTTACTTAGTTATAGAAAATGCCTGAATGTTAACAGTACCTAGTATACATCCATAAATTGATAACTTTCTTTAGAAATTGGCCATTCACAACAAGCCTTTATGAATCAATAGCTCTGCTCAATGCAATTTTAATGGATTTGTTCATTAAAAGCTAAATTAATTAGCTGTTTTGAATAGCACCAGATAATATACATTCATCATCATCTTTAATTGTTTCATGCCATTTGGCAAACCATTCCTTGTTGTCCCTTACATTACTGGTGGTGCCTATTTGTTCAGCTTTAAATGTTGAAGAGTTACCTTAATTGTTGGATTTTCTTCTTCTTTTTTTGGCAATGAGCAATTTTAGTTTTGGATTTAATAATAACCTCATTAAATGTTGGCTAATTTGAATTAATATAATTGTGGTGGGCTTTGATTGTGTTGTGTTTTCATGTGTTTTCATGCAACTTCCAAGACCTGTCTGTTTAATAATCTCTGAACTTTCAAAGTATCTTGGAAATAATCAGGTATTTAGCTTGAGATTGATTTTATTTTAGTTATTGTGAATAAATCAGAAGTTACTTTTTCCTTGTAGTGAGTTTAACTTATTGCAGTATGTAGGCTCTGAAGCATAGCTAGTTGAACTCTTCCCTTGGCATGTCACTGGCTTATGACATGCAGATGTCAAGGTACTCTGTCTTTTCTTGACTCAACGACTGAACCAACAGGAGAGCAAAACTAGGGCAGTGTGCCGTGTATCTGATTTGTATGTCAGGGCAGGAAAGTAGATCAGGATGGGAGGAGCCATTGCAGTCAAGGTCTAAAGCCAGTCTTGTGCAATTACATAAGGCTCTCTGGAGTTTATGTTGCAATTTATTGATCATTTGTCTAAACTAGGAGGGTTCACTGAGACATTTCGGTGTTTAAAATGTTAATCAAAGAATGAAATCAAAGACTGCCACAGCATTGTGCATGTGTAGTCCAGCCTGTTAACCCTTTACAGAATAATTGTGCAAAACAAATTAGTTTTCTCATGTTTATATTCTGAGCTTAAATCATTGGAATTATTTCAAATAAATCAGATCTCTTAAATCGGTCAAATGGAACTGTATCTTCAAGTGTCTGACCTTTCTGTCTTATGTTCAGCATTAGGTGCACCGCCTTGTGAAGATATTCCCTTAAATGGTCATAGCAAATCCCAAATCCAAAGTGGGTATGACCCAACACTGGAACTGGACACCACGCATTGCCATCAAGATATCTACAGGAACACATCTGAGACCATTTCTAATGGCACTGCAGGCAGCCAAGTGGAGCACCAGAAATCAGTGACAGCGGAGCAGTTGTATGACCATGCTCTCTTCAGCACCATGCTTCTTTACCATGGGTCATAAGGTCCTTTCCCTATCGTCGATAGAATCTCATTGACAGGCTCCTATTGTTTTTTGCTAAGCTTGATGTAAGCCTAAATGAGTATTTGTCTGCCTTAAAGCTATCCTGTCAGTGGGTCAGCTCCCCATCACTTTGTTGTAAAGGGCAGGCCCATTTTGTTCATGGATGTATACAGTTGTTTTGTGAAGTCTTCTTGTAAGTGGATTTCTGTTTTTGAGTTCCTAAAGAAACATGGTGAGGGTGCAAAACTAAATGCATTTTTCCCCCCCATGTAAATTTTGTTCAGCTGTAAATAGCTTTGTACTACTCACCTGTTGAACTGTAGCTCTGACATTAAAATGAGCCTGTGTACTGAATGTAATGCCTGTATTTCCAGATGGTTGTGTCAGCTAGAAGGCATTTTGACTTTCTTCTTTCATGTATTTCTTGATGTTAATAAAATAAGCAATTGAAAACAAAGGCTACTGATTATCTTATCGCTATCAGGATTGTTAATCATGGGCTTATGCTTATTGACTACGAATATATGTACAGTGTACAGTACACTCGATTGTTACACTGGATTGATTGACAGACACCTGTCATGCCCACTGGCCATGCCCCATTTATCCATAGTACCAGGCACCAGACATCAAAGGGGGCTTGAGCCCCTGCCCTTTTATCCATCTGTAAAAAGTGCCCTCTCCAGACCGTGAATGCATTATGGTGAAAGAAATGCAAATTCCCCCTTTCATTGCCATAGCCAATGAAAGGGAATTGCATTCAAGAGAATTGCCTTGTCCAATGTCCAAACTCTCCTGAACTTGAATGCAGCATCTTATGGTGAAAGAATTGCCCTCTCTGTGTAGAAATCCATGCCGTACGCCACATCTCCAGTAATCACTTGATTATGCTTAGTTCATTGTGGTATCATGCACCGAAAATAGCCGCTATAGCTGCTATTTCTGATATTTTCACCAAAAGGCCCTTTTAAAAGGATAAAGACCACAAGAAAGCTGTTAAGCTTGTTTGCATTGGAGTCCCTTTGCACTCAATTCATACAAAGCTCACCTTGCAAACTGCAAAGCGACACACTGCCATAAGATGAAGTATAAATCAGACTACTTAATTCACAAACAGGTAGGCCAGGCCAATCTCACACAGCACACTCCCTGGAAGATAACCCAGCTAGATCAACAAGTCGGGTCACCTGCAGTGGTGTAAAGTATATTTACTTAAGTACATTTTGAGGTATTTGTACTTTTACTCCACTAATTATTTGAAAACTTTTTTTGGTCGATTTTTATTATTATTACAAAACATACATGAAACACTTTAGCTCTGTATACATTTCGGCCATTTGAAAATTGCAGATCTACAAGCTTGTAGATCTAAAATATTTTTATACATTTTAAAACTTGAATGGGACATTCTGCATAACAGTTACATTTACTTTTGATAATTTTAATTAATGTTGTACTTTTACTCAAGTACATGTTGAATTCAGGACTTTTACTTGAACAGAGTACTTCTACATTGCATAATTGATTATACTTTTACTTTAGTACAACATTTGAGTACTTGTTAATGTTTTCCACCACTGCCTGTCTGTTTGTATCTGTGCGTGTGTGTCACCAGCATGGTCACCAGCAACTGGTATCGACCTTGATCGCACGCACACACACACACGCACACGCGCACACGCACACGCACAGCCTGCCCTGCACTGCACAAACAGCACGTCACTGTCACCACGCCCCCTGCTAGTTGCTGCCTGGTCTCAAATGAGAATCGGTATCTCAAATGAATCGGGGGGCGGACGATGCATTATCACAGGCCTGTCATTATTAAAATGATTTCACCCATTATTTGGGGTTATGTTATGACACAGATTGTTTGTTCTAACAATCCTTTGATCAATTTGATACCGGATGGACCGGGTTGAACCGTTGATGTGAAATATATAATGTCTTGTGATGCAATACCCCCCTCACGTCATTTGCAAAGTGGTATCGCCCTATGTACCTTGCTATGCTCCGCCAGGCCGGGATTATCGTCAGAGACCGACGCGAGAGAGAAGCGTAACTAGAGAGCAAAACAGTGTCACTGTGATGGTGTATAAACATCGATACGATTTATTTGATTAAAAAAAAAGCTTACTTAAAACACCTACGTTTTGTATATAGGGTAGCTTACAAATTAAACAATGTCAACTCCAGCGAGAAGGCGGCTTATGAGAGATTTTAAACGGTGAGTCGGCCGATCTTTTCCCCCAGGAATGAAACGATGCTGCTACCGTTGGTAGCGGTGTGATGTGTCAAAAACAGCTAACGGAAGCTAAGCTAACTACCGGTGGTGTACAAAGTAACTAAGTACATTTACCTAAGTATTGTACAAGTACATTTTTTTTCAAGTACAAACTTTACTGGATTATTTCCAATCCTTTTACTTCTACTCCACTACATCTATCTCTGAGGCAATTGTTGTACTTATACATGCGACGCATTGTGAGCTTTGTAGATCTGCTATTTTCGAAAACTTGAAATGGGACATCCTGCGTAGTGAGTACCTTTGACTTTTAACTTACATTTTGATGCCAATACTTTGGTACTTTAACTCAAATACATTTTGAATTCCGGACTTTTAACTTGTAACGGAGTATTTCTACATTGCAGTACGAATACGTTTACTTAAGTAAAAAACATTGAGTACTTTTTCCACCACTGCTAACTACTAGCTAGCTACTGCGAGCCAGGTCTTAACGGCTGGTCGAAACTCAACACCGCATAGTAGATATGCGTGTCACATACCCTACATTATGTGTTCGGTAGCTGCATACGCACTACAACGATTTCCAAGTAAACATGTCGATGTTAATTTGTGGTGAAACTGGTTTATGTTTAGCCGAGGTGGGCAACAAGCGGTCATTTCATTTCATTGTATTATTAGCTAGTTGGCTAAGTTCCTGTTGGCAGGCTAGGGTTTAAATGGCTGTGGACAAGTACCTTGTTAAACAACTTTAACTTAGTTTTGTGAAAACAAGGTTATCTCCAGTATTACTGGAAATGTTTTTTATTTGGTTGACGCCAATATTACTGGAAATGAGAGGAAGCTACCGCCCTGACTAGTTGTGTGAAACAAAATATTGGCACATACATACACACAATGCATATTGTGTCCGGCATCATTATGGGGTTGTAAAAACTGCTTTAAATTTCATTTAGGGAGTATTGGGTTTATGGTTTTAGTGTTATAAACTGAATAGCCCAAGTAATTGAAGAAAGGTGAACTTATTTTAGACAGCAAGGATTGTGGAACTGAAGACATAAGGCTCTGTTAAGACTGGCAGCCCATATCTGATTTGTGGCCTATCCAGAATTATTGCCTCAGTCTATCATTGCTTTTCGTCTCCGTCTGTATAGGATGTCACATTTGGGCTGCCCTTCTATTCTGAACAGGGCCTATGCTATGGTTGAAGTTAGCCGCAAATTGCAACACTAGATTTTTTTTATAATCGGATGAATCTAGGGTTGCAATACCTCCCATAGGCAGCCAATGCATCAAAACGTTATTTTGCTATCTGATTGTATTAAACGACGTCAAACTCACCAATATTGCGGCTCTATGGAAAGCTTGGAATTTACTCTTGCTATCTGAAAAGTGTTTGTTTCTGAAAAATCCACCGTATAATTGTTATGATTTATTTTCGGTCAAGAAATCCGAGCAGACATGGTTTATTTTCTAAGTGTTGAACTTCAGAAGCGCTTGTCTTCTATAACGCCATGTCCCGCTGCCTCCTGCATAATGTGACATTTAGAACCAGGTGGTCACAGGACCGTTGAGGGATTTCCACGAGCGCTTCCAAACTCCAGGACTTAGAAAAAAATTATCACCTGAACCAAATTTCTTGGATAGAAAGTAACTCATAACATGTCTACTGTGGATTTTTCTGAAACAAACACTTTGCAGATAGAAAGAGTAAATTCCAAGCTTTCCATAGAGCCGCAATATTGGTGAGTTTGAAGTCGTTTAATACAATCAGATAGCAAAAAACTGTTTTGATGCATTGGATCCCTATGGGAGGTATTGCAACCCTAGATTCATCCGATTATAAAAAATCTATTGTTGCAATTTGCGGCTAGGTTGAAGTATTGAAATTATCTATTTTCTGTTTAAAGTCTTAGCAATCGTCCTCCTGCTCTGGCTAGAAATTGTGCAATGACCATGTGATTGTGAATTAGCTGGATATGTATACTACTAAGGCATGGTACAAACCATGAGGAAGATTAGTTAGTGTAAATTTGTAAACTTTGACCTTTTGTTGGAGTTTACAATTCAGTTGTGGTGCCATGCCATGGTGTTTTATGTTGCAGTGATTTGTCTCTGAAGCAAATAAACAAATCAGTAAAGCAGAACCCAGTTCCAGTCCAGCCCTACTGGATTAAATTCTATTTTTGACTATTGACTTTCTGGATGGAAGTCAAATGTCATACCTAATATTGTTTCAGTTTTGACTTCTGGCAGTTCCTCCAGTGGAGAGTATTGTTAATATAATATTGTTTCACATTTCCAGCATGTTCTTGGCTACTTAATACTTATTATAATTTATGTCCCCGCCCCCAATATGTATTGACTTTATTGACACAAAAAAAGATTAAGTTAACATGTAAATGTGTCTTTTCTTCAGCTACACGTATTTTAAATTACTACTTGACTATAAGACTGTATCTTCCACTTCATATGAAAAGTAAAACTGACTTAAGGCTCCCTTCATGACTTGAACATTAATTAGTGGTAGCTAAGAATACAAAATAATGTAAATGCATGCACCACTTCTGCATCCTGTAAAGCAAGTGCATAAAATCTGTTTGAATGTGGAAAAAACAGTCCTTCGAATGAAGTTAAAGTGAAGACCGAGCCACGGAGCCAGTATCGTAATTCGATAATGATTCCACAGTGTGGGGTTAATACTTTTTGTGATTAATGTTTCCGTAGACTGCAAGAGGACCCTCCTGCTGGTGTCAGTGGTGCCCCATCTGAAAACAACATCATGGTGTGGAATGCTGTCATATTTGGGTAAGATGTTCATGCATTGCCACAGTGTTTACAGATGGAGACTTCCCTTTTGTAATCTGTGATTGCTTCCAGTGGCGTCACAAGGGGGGAAAAGTGGGACTGAGTTTCTAGTTACTAGTTTGAGCACCACTGACATAGAAACATAGCGCGGCACTCGGTGCCGCGCTGTGAGCTTGTAGATCTGCTATTTTTCAATAGTTAAAGCATAGTCTAAATGGTTAACCCCCGGACCCCCCCCCCTGATTGCTTCATTTGTATTCTGTGATTGCTTCATTTGTAATCTGTGATTGCTTCAGTGTTAATCATAATGAAATGCGTTTTTTGTTTTTGTAAACCCCACAGTCCAGAGGGAACACCTTTTGAGGATGGTGAGTGATTTATTTATTGACATTTATAACTCCCGAAATTAGTCAAAACTCATAACATTTTACATGAACAAAACCGTTTACTTGAAGAAGAAATAATTTACCTACGTCATCCCACAAGGGAAATTCAGTTTTCAGCTTAACCCAGCTGACCCCCAGTGCTTCGCACAAGGCGCGCAGGGGGAGGGGAGCAGTGATAGCTTGAGCGGGAATCGTACCTGGGACCTCCGGAGTCCTAGGTATGGACACTAACCACTCAGCTATCACTGCTGTTTTTGCAGTGTGTAAAGGTGATACAAAAATACTGTTAACTCATAAAAATAGACCCGGATTCTGTGAAGAATTAATTTATGAATGCATCCACAGTCCACACACAAGTCCCAGATCTTGTTCCCTACGGATAGAGTCGGAGTCCACGGCCGCTCCGACTGAGAGTGGTGGTGTATAATGCTAAATCGCTTGTTTAAAAAATATATTTTTGTAGATATGTGTCGTTCATAATGACAAAATACTCTCCCACAGTGTTAAGTGTCCTAATTGAGCCGCCATATTGGACTGCAGTGGGTCAAAGGGGACTTGAAATCAGAGGAGAAAACTTGTTTTGCTAAACTTTAGGAAGTATGAACGACACAAATCTACTTTTTTGTAATTTATTTTTACCAAATCGATACTAATAAGCGATTTAGCGCAATGCCCTACCGCTCACGGTCGGAGCTGCGGTGGACTAGCGATGAAAAAAATAAACGTTACTGCCATATCCCGAGTTTCCACAAGTTATTCCCGTTGTTCCAGGCCGCCACGCCCAAGTTTTCCAGTTATTAGATTAATTAGATTTAATTTAAAACAATTGAATTAAATTCTAATCAGCTGTTTTTAATGGCAGTAAATGAGTCAAGATCAGAAAACGGCTAGTCTGGAATTCTCCTTTTTTAAACTACGCAGAACACTGCAACAGGACACCTGACCGCTTCCACTCGCACAAATTAAAATGCAGTATATTTGGTTACAAGTCCACAGAGTGGTAAGTCATTTTTTTGAGCGGTGGTCACACCGTCTCCTATACGTGGCCGTGTGTGGGTATGCGTCCGTCCGTCCGTCCGTGCGTGTATGTAGCCTGAGTCTGTATGTAGCCTGCAATACCTTTGCTGACCACACATGTTCAGGCCAGGCACACTCACACGTGCGCGCACACACACGCAGCCTCCACCGCTCAGTTCACAAGAGTGTGATTTTTCTAAAACTCTAAATAGTCACTGAGCAGAACGCCATTGTCTTATGATTATGATACATGCACTAAATATCACTCCTTCTTGACCATGGTGTGCTCTTCTCTTCTCAGGTACATTTAAACTCACAGTAGAGTTCACAGAAGAATACCCCAACAAACCCCCAACAGTACGATTTGTGTCAAAGATGTTCCATCCAAATGGTAGGGATGTTTTCATATCGTTCCCTATCAGTACAATCATACTTATTACGTGAGTGGATGCTGAATTGTTTTTCCATCTAAAGTTTATGCAGATGGCAGTATATGTTTGGACATCCTTCAGAATCGCTGGAGTCCCACTTATGATGTATCCTCTATTCTTACTTCTATCCAGGTGAGTCATGGTAATACAAAAGACAAATATATCATTAGAGCAGTGCGTGATTACTGTAGTTTAAGAGTGGCGTACCAGCAAAAAGAATATTGTCTGCTGAATTCTCATACAGATGCACTGAAATTCAAATGACTGAAAAGCCTGTCTAATTCTGGAGATGCCATCTAGCTGTCCATGTAGCTACATGACTGAATGGAATCTTTCTAGACGAGGACCAGAATTTCAATGTAGACATGTACCTCCTTTCTAAATTCTACATCCTATCTAAATGATATGAGAAACGCCAAAAATAATCTAAACTATTATTAGAATGGCTTTAACATTGTGCCAATTTTCATATTGTTGTGTCATATCTTTTCTTTTTACCCAGTCCCTGCTTGATGAACCAAACCCAAACAGTCCAGCCAACAGTCAGGCAGCACAGCTGTATCAGGAGAACAAGCGGGAGTATGAGAAACGAGTGTCAGCCATTGTAGAACAGAGCTGGAGAGACAGTTGACCACACACAATCTGGGTGGCTGCTCTCAATACTGAGCTCTGTGTGTGCTGCAAGTTTTAGTGGAGTACCTCTTAATTTTTTGGATCCCTCACAAATTTGATTTTAAGCTTTTATGCACTTTACATTCACCTTCCCCTCATAGAAACCTTTTTTTTACCTGCTGGGAGTGTTACCCCTCTACAATCACCTTTTTTCAGTCTATCAGGGGAAGTATGTGCTCAGTCTTGCCTTTGAAATATTTTGTCAGTAAGGACAATTTTGGGCATTCAGATAAAAAATAATGCCCGTGTTATCTTGCTGTAATGAATCACCCAGACTGGATTTGAAATGGGAAGATGTATCAGTAAGTCACAATGGGTCCATGTCAGTCTGTACCTGTGGTCTTTTCTGTCAGGCGTTTTCAAAAGCAGTTTCTCTGGACTCCTGTCTGACCACTCACCTTAGGAGAGTTTGCAGCCTGAAAATTTTGGACTACAATTGACCCTAATCCAGCTCTTTGAACCACGTGTTGTGAACTGTTACATGCATGACAGAAAGAGTGTATTCATGTTCTGTAATGTATATAAAAAACATGCATCTGAACTATGTACAGATTTTGCACTGGTTGTTCCCCGTGTCATTTTTTCCCCCCCAGCACTTGTAAATAAAGTAAAATTCATCCCTATGTTAAAGGGACTCTTTTCATGTAGCTAAAAATATAGTTTAAATTAGAAATGTGCCTTAGACAATCAAAACTCCAGTTCCATTGCTGTGTGAAGCTGTTCCATGATGCATGACATTTAACCTGTGGTTAGGACAGCTGGGTGTTTAACAATACAAAGAAAGACATTTGTGACCAGCAGTGATGCTATAGGTGGTGAGTGTTACATAAAGGACAACAGTGGTGTAAACAAGTATCGTAGCCCTAGATAAGATGACACTAACGTGGAGTTGTTGCTTTGCTATTTTTGAACATGACAGTGGAGCGTTGGCAACAGTGCTAGGGTGAGTGCAATCTATTATGAGAGCCCTCCAGTAAAGGCCAGGGGATTTCTAAAGGTAAAGTCTAGTAGATCCTAGGATTCAGAGGGGCAGTGACTGGGACCTACCAATACAGTAAATGGAGGATGATAGCTTTGACAATGTACATCCTGAGAACAGTTGCCTGCGACTTCACCAGATGCCTAAATATAAACGACATGCAGGAACAAAGTAACTGAACAGACTAATTATGGCTTTAAGGGCTGACTAACTTGGGCAAATTAGTTCCATTAAAACCACATTACTATAATACCAAACTATACTTTTCATGTAATTGTGATCTGTCTTGACTAGACAGAATTCTGCCATGACATTTTCAGACATTTAGGGCTGATCTGATTCTTGACTGAAAACGGTAAATATTAAAAAAAATAACTCTTGTTTATAAATGTTTAATTAGTTCAGCATGGGACAGTAAGATGGAGTAATGTTACATGCATGATACATCTTAGCCGATTATAACTGGTCATGTAATTGTAGGACAATTGTTTAAACATGCTGGTTGTCTTACATTGCTGTCTACCTGTACTCTTTACTGAGAATCCTGACCACAAAGGTATAATCTAGCTTTACAGCTTTTTAGCACGTAACATTACAAAAATAACATTTACAAGAGCTCTCTTGAATTCATCATTCAAATAAAACTGCAAGTAAATGAATACAAATGCAACAGACAAAATGAATATAATACATTACATTAATAGTGTTCATTGGACCAGGCAGAGTAGCTACCTGTTGTATGCCCGCTCTTTCTTGGCCCTTTCTAGGGCCTTGTCCATAGTTTTCTCATTCTCCCCCCTACACTTAGGGCAGAACCACTTGCCCTTGGGTTTATGATGAAGTCCGACACATGAGAAGTGGAACCACTCAATAGGACATTCATCATTATCACAGCCAATCATCTCCCCATAGGACACCTGCTCACACAGGCAGTATGTTGGCTCATCTGGGTCAATAGGCAGGTCTGGAGGTGAGACTTCTCTCTCAGATTTGCCTTTTGACCGTTTCTTCTTCTTTGAGGACGTTTTAGCCCTCTTTTCCCGTGATGCCCCCATGCCAGCATCCTCGCTGTGCTCTAGACCCCCGCCGTAGCTTTCACGATTCTCCCCGTTTTTCTGGCGTCTTGACCGTTTACCTCCAGACTTGTCACCACCACCTGAGCTTGGGGTAACCTCATCGCGTCTTTTGTCATGGTGGCCTGCCTTACCCGGAGTGATGGTGGCAGATGTTGATGATGTAACGGAAGCTGCAGGGGTTGTCATGGAGGTTGCTGGGGGGACATTACTTTCTGGGGTTTCCTGTGAAGAATGCAGGAGCTCCGAATGCCAATCTACTTGTCTCGTTCTGTTTTCGACCAGCTCCACCTAGAACAAAGAATTGCATTATTTTGGGGGGGAATATTAGTCTTATGTATTGTGTACATGGTAGTATGGTGGTGCAATGGTACAATACACACACAGTATTATAAATATTACACTTAATGTGTTCAATACGCACCATTTGACCAGCAATTTGGATCTTCTCATCTCCAAGCTCTTGGCTGCGGATAAGTGCCCTCTGAATTGATAGCTGAAGCCTACGTCGCTGGAGGGGGTCTGACTCCCGACGGTAGCGTTCATAGGCATCATCAAGCTCCTTTAAAACATCTGCCAGAGACAAAATAAAGGAAATGCAATCACAATGTAAAAATGTCTGTAATAGACTAAAAGCAAATTACCAGGCGTGTACACTCTCACAATGTGTACAAATAGGTTAAATGTTTAATTTGTCATAATGGAATTGGAACATTTATTGAATAATAATTAATACAGGGTGGAGAAAGGAGACGAGTAAAATACTAATACTGTAAATTCATCACAGTAAGGTTAAAGGCAAGCAGAAAGCGTAAGACCTAGATATGTGTGACTGCATGTGTCAAATGTTACACTGAACATTCATTCCTACTGACTAGTTGCTTTACCTTGATATTTTGCATCAATTTCCTTCATGAGGGATACGTTCCTCTGTAAATCGAAAGGCAGTGATTCGACCAGATCCAAATATTCCTCGACATAATTTGCAACAACGTGGACTGGATCTCCATTAGTTGGGTTCAACATTGCTGATGTGTCTTTGTCAAAAGGAGGTTACACCCAGTGCTCCTGTAGAGGAAAAAAAATAATAAAAGTGTCATGATTGATTTAAGACATATCGTCACTGTCTGGCCAAAACCTCTTAACTCCATTTTTGAGGTTTTCGATTTTTCTTTTTGCATAAATCAGGGCTATTGAACACCCTTTACATCTGAGTGTTGGTTAAAATATTATTGAACCAATGGAAAGAAGTAAAAAGTGGGACAAACCTCAGAACTCCACACTTTCTGCCAAACCAGCTAACTCCACCCGATTGGCCCCGTCTTAAAATAATATTGAACCAATGAAAAGTAGTAAAAAGCCCTTCGGGCAAAACTCTTATATATATACTCTATGCAAAACTCCACTTGAGCTCATTTTCTCGAAAATGAACATTTTGGAGTTAAGAGGTTTCGGCCCGACAGCATATACGTTTTAAATTACCAACTTCAAAGAGTCCGAAAATGCGAGCAAACTCACTAAATGAATATGAAGGTGTGGGAAAATGTAAACCAACAACTTTTAATGAAGCATTCTCTGCAACCAATACATCCAATATGTAAGCTATTGAACTGGTACCAGCTCTACTGGTGTCACCACTTTCATAGACCCTTTTACATGGCAGACACTTTGACAGGTAAACAGGTAAGTTTCATTAGTTGTTAGTGTGACAATGCCAGCATAAACAGCTACCACACACCACAGGCACACACAGAATACCGTTTTATTTACAGTAGTAGGTGTTAAGGAACACTCCCAGTAAATGAAACACACCCACAAGTGGGGAACTGGGGATAGTTGAAGACAACTGCAAAACAGCATGGATGAGCTACAACGAGAAAGATGGAAAATGTACTATAGTTTCCACCGTGGTTGCTGTTAGATTTGACGCACTCTCCACCACGCTATACATTAGAGATTCAGCATCAAACAAATGAACACGGGTGTGTTTTAGGCAAAAGTGGTTTTACATTTCGTAACATTAATCACTTGGCACTGTTTAGCAAAGTTGCTAAAGGCTAATCGGTGTATATAACGTCACGTTAACGTTAATTAGGTAACAATGCATATTCTTGCCAAATATGTTTACGCGGCTGTACTGGGGGGGGGGTGATCATATTTGGTTTAGTTTAGCAGTAAATGTATGATAGGTGAATTTATGGTACGTGCCAATCAATGTGATAACTACTATGTTATTACCGTTTCATTGTTCCAAGTGGGAAAAAAACTTACACGTTTGCTAGCTAATCTCACAATTGAATAAAAATTGCAATGCAATAATTGAAAATGGTTCTTATTAGCACTTGCTGTAGCATTGTTTTATAACCCACTGTTTGCCACGGTAACAGTTAGCCAAGTTAGCGTGTTTAGCTTACAGTATGCACATCTATCAATACGCCAGTGGTGTAAAGTAACTAAGTAAGTACATGTACTCAAGTACAATTTTGAGATATTTGTACTTGAGTATTTTGAATTTTCAATACTATTACTTCTACTCCACTACATCTAGGATTCAAATATTGCACTTTTCTTTTACTCCACTACATTTATTTGAACACTTCAGTTACTAGTTACTTGGTAGATTTTGATTACAAAATACTTGAGCCATAGGCTACCAATTTTGGCCAAATTGAAAATAGCAGATCTACAAGCTTATAACGCGTCACTTTACGACGCGTTGTGAGCTTGTAGATCTACTATTTTCAAAATATATTATGCATTTTGAGCACTTGTGAAGAGGGACCTTCTGCATAATGAGTACTTTTACTTTTGGCACTTTAAGTACATTTTGAATTTGATACCAATACTTTTGTACATTTACTCAAGTAAATGTTGAATTCTGGTCTTCCACTTGTAACAGAGTATTTCTACATTGCATACTTTTACACGATTAAAACATTTGAGTACTTTTTCCAGCACTGCAAATCTATCAAGAAGACGCCTTGCATTAGCAAGCGAGTTGTTGTACTTTAACTTCACATAAATCAATAAAATCCTTACCTTAACTGTGTTGTTCTGTGTGGCGGTCGCTGCACTGCATTTAGTGCGTTAGCTGTTCTTATTAGCCGTGATTGTGAAGCGACGTCGCATTGACTAAAATACTACAACAAAAACCAGCCTGAAAACAACCAACCCACTGGCACTAACCACCAGCCTAGTTAGCATTAGCAACGGGTTAGGCTAAGTCTTCGCTTGTGCGCATGCGCAAGCAGCTACGCGTCGCGCGCTCTACTTAGTCCCGCGACGGTGTCGCGCGCAAGAAAACAGATGTACAAGCTCACAGTGCGTCGCGTCGTGACTAGCGAGTGAGCTTGTACATTCGGCATATGTTTGGGCGCGCGACACAGCCGGGCGACGAAACGGGCTCGCTGGGAAGCCAGCCTTTGTTGTGGTGTCTCATTTAAGAATGTATTTTTCTTTTTTTACAAACGAAGCGATTACGTCTGTACATGGCGAAAACCCTACCCCGTATTACAATGACCCAAACAGATGTAATTAATCCTTTACTCCTGTTAACGGCTGAGAGTCGACACGGTCAGAACATGATCCGTTCTGCACAAATAAGCTAGATTCTAGAGACGCACTTAAAGACAACTCTATCCTAAACAAATCTCAATTGTAACGAAATTGAAGAGTCGACACTGCTCGACAGACGCATTAGTCTGTTTGGTGGTGGAGACTGCGACAGTCGGTGTCTCTGCCAAGTGCCAACCGCTGATTTCTGTACAATGGATATTTGGGTTGTCACTCAGTCACTAGTGCCATACCGTCCATAGCATCGGTCCGACATCCCATAAGTCCGAAACTGGTGAAACAGCTACTTTCTAACCACCTGCCCACTATACCAAGACATCAGAGACACATACTTCCCACAGATTACACACACCCGAAGTGAGTTTGAAAACATGACCAATGATGAAAAACTCCCACCTACTGGGAGTAATACAACAATGTTCGAACACAGCAGCAAGATGTGTGAACTGTTGCGACAAAAGAAGGCTAGAAACACAAACAACCTAAGGACTATAAACCATGGATTGTCATCTAGACCTACTTAGTCCATGAGCCCCAGACTGAATTTTCACTAACGGGGGACATTCAAGGTGAATATATCTAGTTTGGTATTTTGAAAAGGTCTATATCCCTAGATAATATTTCAGCATGATAGCCCTTCCCAAGTCAAGTGGTAGCTTAGTCACAGTTATCAGCCTTCAATGACACCAACCACAGATCCACAGAATCAAAAACGTCTAACTGTTTTTTGAATAAAACATATCATGCAGAGGGGAAAAAAAAACATTGTTCAACCTCTTTCATTTCAAGTGTTAACTATGTGCGTCAGCCCGTGCCAACTTGTTTACAGTCTATGGCTGTGATGTGTTAAAAGTGGACACGTGAACACTTATTCTATAATTTCTGTGTGGGTTGTCAAATTTGACATAATTTTCGCAATGTTAGCAATCCTACTTTTATGGGGAGAAAAAAATCTTCATGGCCAGCACAGGAACGTTTGGGACAGAGACAAGGTGCTGCTTTACAAGGGCTACACTTAACACAAACACAACAACTGCAGTGCAGTAAGTCAACATATCAAAGTAGTAAATATTTCAACCCTTTAGAATTGCCAAAAATGTAAAACTATTAAACAATATCGCCCCCCCATGTGACGAGTGCGACAGCATCAAATAACAGTATCAGAGTTCACTCAAGTGGATCACACGAAAAAGTAATTACAATTTTCCTGATATTTATTTCATATTCAAACAGGCATATAACTAACACAGCACCAGCTTATTGTGTGAGGGATTATGAAAACCATTCCCATACCTGCTCCACCATGAGAACAATTCTCCATAGTCCAGGCAGCAACACACACACACACACGACTTGGACCTTGCTTGTGTGAATGCAAAACATAGTATTTAGGTTTATACATGTATTTTTACGGTTTTGTTTCAATCTTCAAAGAGCTTTTTGAAGGAAGAGTTGATCTCCTGGATCATATCTGAGGTGGTAGTGGATCGGCCGTGTTGGTGGAATGCGAGACTGTTGCATTGCCTGGTCAGGGAGCAAGCCCCAAACGCTGCAATGATTGATGGATTTACACTGAAAGTTAGATAAGACAGATTTGTTCAAAGATTAGGAAGTATGCCAGTCAATATCTTAACGGCTACAGTTTAAAATAATAAAATTAAATATCTTAAAAGTACTGTACAACAGAGTAAAACCCCCAGTGTTAATTTATCAATTTGTAACTCAGACGAGCCTCACAGGTCCAATCGGTTCCATTTATACACTCTCAGAGTTAAACTAACATAGCGTGTCATGTCTGTACCTTTTGGCAATTCCTGCAGATGTAGCATAGGCCCAGTGTGCTAGCACACCTAGAGATCCAGAGAGAAGATCACCTTGTCCCCCACATCGTCTCCCACTGCCCTCAACGCTGCACAGGATCACTGTAGACAAGAGGACACTATCAGATCAGATGGTTTACACTTACATGCTTATTATATTAAGATATTGCTTGCTTATACAGCACACACACTGGCCCTCATTTATCAAATATTGGTGTACTTGTATGGTACTTGTATGGCAACGTTGAAGTGGCATTCTAAGGGTCATTCTCTGGGTCTTCATCAGGGCATATATATGCCCTGATGAAGACCCAGAGAGGTCGAAACATGTTGGCTCTTATTATTATGAAATAAAGTACCCAGTTTTTACGCCCGCTCTCCTCCTTTTTAAAACTTTTTTGAGTGCTCGGATCTGTCCTCTTTTATTCAAGTTTTATCCCACTGATCCTAGTAGCACCCACTGCACGTTTTTAACTTTGCCGTTACCTCCTTTGAGCACCTAGTTTCTCTTGTTCATCATGTTACAGGATTCGTTTTTATCGCAAAAAAAACTTGCCTGTGTGAATGCCGCCTAAAGTACCATGCATAATAGTACATAAGAACCGCAGGAATACATAAGCAACGGAGGGTGAGACAAATTCCGTCCGGTTGTCTCCCAAGCCTCCGTACTCCGGATGATTTAGATCCGTATACGGACGCTTACGGACAGCACCCAACTGGACGGATTGAACGTACAAGATGTATATCCGTAGCAAGAAGTACCCACGACCACCGTTATAAAACATAGGCGCAGTAGTGATGAAAATTACTTTAACTCTGCTCTAACAGCGGTTCTCAAACTGTGTGTCCCAATAATAAATATATTTTATCAAGAAACGGAAAAAAGGTTGTTACACAACCACTTGAAGAGGACGCCTCGACTCCTCACTCATCACGCATCAACAGTCATCAGCTGAGCACAGACAGCGCGGCACACAAGTCACAAGAAGAGATGATGATGCGGCTCATTTATTACTTGGGAATTATGTTCAATATATGAGCGGGTGTGTACGTGTGTTTTGTTATAATTAGCCTACTCCGGGTCCGCATCCATGTGGTTAAATTTGTACCCTCGCGGAGTTGCATTTACCGCGATAATGTTGCCGACAGACAGCAGATCCAGTCCAGACTGTTACCACGTATTTATACTGTACCAAACATCACGGCGGGTCAAAAATCTGTGGTTCTACATATTTTGGCTAAATGCTTCGGTTTTTACACGTATGAGAACCACCTTCATGTGGCGCACGGACGCAAACGGGAGCAGAATTGGAGCGGAGAGCGGGTCGGCACATAAATAACGTGCATGTCTACTATGCATGGCGACGCAGTTACCGTACGTAGTTCCTCACCCAAAACGTACACAAAATCAACCATACGTAACTATAAATGGCCCTTAAGTGGTTGGATGTGGATGCTGCATACAAACCCTTAGTGCCATCCGTGATTACATCCTGTTCCCCTTTGAGCACCACAGTGAGGTTGCCCATAGCTACACTGAGCTGCATGGCGCTCCTCTGATGATCATCGTTGTCCATAGGTTCATGGTGCTGAAACATTGTAACGCCAATGCACGTTAATTGTGATGTTTTTGGTTGGAACATGCAAATTACGTTTCTTTTTGTCTTTAGGCTTTGTAAACCAAAATTGCACAGGGCAGAATTTAAACGTGCAAAGCAATGCCGGCTACCAATAACAAAAATAAATAATGTACTATGGCCAAGACAGAACATATAATTAATATGTTAAGTCGTGAAAATAGAAAATCTATAAGCTCTTCATACAAATTTTTCAACAGATTAATATATACTCAAATAACCACAATTAAGATATTATGTAATGTAATAAGACCCACCAGTGCCTCATATAGTCGAGTGAACTCCATGAAGTTAGGTGTAAGAATGCCCTTCTGGTACCCCTGAATAACAGATGGTTGCTGTGAAACTAGCCATAATCCATCCTGTTGAAGAAAAACAAACAAACCATTCACCTACACTGTCAAATCGGCTCAATGCAGATTTTTGCCATTAAAATCATTTGACAAGATGAGGACTTACTGCATCAATAACTATAGGAATATCTCTTGCTTTTGTCTTCTCTATCACCTCCTAAAAAGGGTGAAAAGTTTCAATTGAAGATCCTAATAATGATAGAATTACAAACAATTGTTGAAAATGTATTCAGTTGCATGAGGGTAGACATGGTGGAATATTAGCGTTGGATACAGTGGGTTTATTTCACATGCCTTTGCCGTTTTCAGGAGTGCGTCCTCCCTCCCTAGTCCTGGGCCCACCACCAGGCTGTGTAATCTTGGGAGCCATTTCTCTATCTCCTCCACTGCATTGGGGCTGTCCCTACATGAATAATACAATAATAATAATAATACTTTGTGTGCCACAAAGAGGATGTTTTATATGCCCACAGCATCACGTTTAACAACTCACTTCCCATTTAAAGGGGAAGACCACCCATTTTCAATATTGAATTATGTCATTAATATACCTTAGAGGAGTTGTGTGGAAATAAAAAAAAAGTTCCCCCTCTTCTGTGTTGCCTAGAACTGGAGGATTGATTTTGGGGTTTGTATTGTAAAGTACAACAGTGTGATGTCATCACATTGTGATTTGCAATACAAACCCCAAAATCAATCCTCCTAGTTCTAGGCAACACAGAAGAGGGGGAACTTTCTTTTAGAATTTCCACACAACTCCTCTAAGGTATATTAATCACATCAATAATCATGCTATACACATATTTGAATTTTCTTTTACAAGACCAGTTGGCAACTGAGCATTAAAGGAGTAGTTCACCCCCAAAATGACTTTTTTTCCCTATCGATTACTCATGCCATGGAGACTTTGAGTTCAATAATATTATTTTGTGTTTGTCGCATTCTTAAGGCAATATTTTGATTACAATAAATGTACCCCCATTGATTCCGGATGGGGACCCGAATGCATTTGGGTCCCCATCCAGAATCAATGGGGGGAAATTTGCTATAATCACATTTTTGTCTTAGGAATGCGACAAACACAAAAATATATTATTGAACACAAAGTCTCCATGGCATGAGTAATCAATAGACAAAAAGTCATTTTGGGGGTGAACTACTCCTTTAAGCACACCATGAAGAACAAAAGTAAACAAGTGAGATCTCTCAATGTACCATTTGGTCCGGATTCATTAATCTGTCTGTAAATATAGTGTACATTTAGTGAGTAAATTCAGCGTATATTTCTGTAAGCAAAAATTGGCGTGAAATTCACCAAGCAGTGCGTATGTTCCATTTTGTGCAGATCACAGGTATAGTAGGTATTTTACTGGGTTTCTCAATCTGGATGAGGCAATCTTTGTTATTGTAAATGGTGTTTACACATACATACATACATACATACAGAATATTTGAGTATGTGGAATAATAAAATAGTGGTGTTCATATACTGTATATTGTAAATTGTAGTTTAAACACTGATAACAAATGCTTCTTTATCCTCTATCAAAATTTCAAGAAGCTAGCAAGTTAAGTTTTACCTGTAAGTGTAAAAATAAAATCCTTTTCACAGAAATATCTAAAACTGTACCCTCATACAATTTGACTATAGACTACTACTATATGTATTACAGTACTTTCTTTCTCTTCTGCACTGTAATTGTATTTGTTATTTTTACTTATTTTGTTTTACACATCCTAATGTCATTTTATAAATGTGTTTCCTTTACTTGATGTTTTGTGTAAAGCACATTGAATTGTTGATGAAATATGCTATACAAATAAAATTCCTTGCCTGCCGGCTTACATTACTCAATGGTTCAAAGCATACTTACAGTACAGGATGGACTATGAGCTCAGGGCTGTATGACTTGATTACAGTTGCAGCATCTCTGGTGCAGAATACATGAGACAGATCAGCACCCTGGAGAGAGACAGCAAAGACACAATGTGACTATACTAATACTAGTACACATATTACTACTGACTTACTAATAAACTAATAAGAATGGATCAGAATGTTAAATGCCACTATCATGCCTCTGATGTGCATTTCAGTACACTTTTTAAGAAACACCAATATTTATCATTCAATCCATATTGAGGGAGAAAATTCCCCTTTCTGGCTGTTTTCCTACAAATCCTATAGTGTATTTTGGGCTAAATCTCTGAAAATCCGACGGCTCATGGCACGGAGATCCAAAATCCGATGTCCCAGAGAGAGAGGGAGAAAAAGAGGGAGCGAGCGACATCACTGGAGCAAACCTTTCAGCACAACTTCAGCTGCATTTCACAGACCCCGATGACTGCTCTACACCATCAACATGTGGAACGCCCTCCCACAAGCCTTAAAGGAAAGCAAATCCCTAGCCTCCTTCAAAAGCGGTATGAAAAGTCACCTTCAGGCTACCCGTGACTTGTAAATAGACTAAGCCCCCATGCTCCCCCCCACTCTTTTTTTCTGCCTTTGTATTTGATGTTATGCTTTTTCGGCTTTTGAAATTGATATTATCCTAGATAAAGTACTATGTTCTATCCGTCAATGTTATATGACTGCAAGGTATTAACACATTAGATGCTAGGGGTTTTTAGCTAGCCCATTTCTTTTTATTTAATCATCGTATTAGCATGGAACTAGGACATTTTGGCATGAAATGTGTTAAAGTGTGGTTCCTGTGGAAATAAGCCTCGGCTTTCTAGGATCTCCTTTTAGATCTTGACCTTGTACCAGTGATTTGTACTGTCATGAAACTGTACTTTTTTCTATTGCAAACTTCTAATAAATTCTTCAATCAATCAATCAGTTTAATGGCTGTTAATGACACATACTACAATAAAATTCACTGTGGGAATTTCGTTTTACAGATAATGTTGAAAGCAGTGATAAGTAAGTAGCCTTGGGAACCATTAATCCCAAGCCATTTGGCCCATAGGTCAGGACTGGAGCCTGTCTCCTGATACTGTAGCTTGAGACGGCTTGATGTGCAAGTCAAGTACACCCCCCTGGACATGACGGTAGAATGCTGCACGGACATACACCCAATCCATTGATGCTGAGTGTAAGCAGGAAGGCATTGTATACCATTTTTCTAGTCTTCTTCAGCACGACTCTGCCGGGAATTGACCCAATCTCAGGGTGGACACTCCAACCACAATGCCACTGAGCTGAATACTAAATCAGTCAGAACTGCAAAGTCTAACTAATAAAGTACAGTCAGACATTTAGGCTAAAGGGATAAGTGTTGCTAGTAGATGTTGAAAGCTGTGATAGTGTCCCTCCCTTTAAAGATTTTTCAAGCTTGAAAATTATTTGCATTTACCACTTTCAGTGCAGAGATGGCAGCAAAGTATGGCGCTCCTGTATACCTGAAATGAGAGGCAGAGGAGGAAAGAACTAAGAACAAGGCTTTATAGAGAATCAACACATAATTTAAATTGCACTCCTATTGCACAACATACTCTTGGCAACCTCCAATGATCCCAATTCTTCCATCCTGACCCTTGTGCTTTTTTGATGTCAGTGGCGGGATGATGCTCTTCACCAGTGCAAGGATATCATCGTCCATTCCTCTGTGTCCTTTGGAGCCAAAGCTGAAGTAGCGATCAATGACTGGGAGAAACACAGTGAGAGTGTAAATTGAATTCCAGCTGAGCACTGATCAATTAAAAACACAACTAGCATAGACCCTGAATTCAGGTCTGGTTGTATCCATATATATCATATCTTGTGTCTATATCCAGTTGGGATAGATTGATTCAAAATGAAAAAAAGTCTTCTACCAGGCAAACTTCTATCAGGCACAAGTTGTTCCACACACTCTTTATAACTAAACTATATAGACTAGAGTCCCCTTTATAATGTTTTTGTATCAGCCATGTTTGGGATAGATTTAATGCAGATACCTGTCACCTGTCATAACTTACCCACATACCTTGTGCTGAACCATGTACAGCAAATAAAAATCTGATACATTGTAAATAACTTCAACGTCCTCTATATTAATAAGTGTTTTTATTCACTCTAGGGGCCTTTCTTATTTTTTTTTTAACAAAGAGAAGTCATTCTCTTAGGAACATTAAGCTGACTGAGCATATGAATATCTAGTGAAAAGATCCACCACTCAATTTATTTACTTAACACATTATCCACTATGCAAGCTGGTGCAGTGAATCTTTTCACTATGGACTTTCCAAGGTTTTCAGGCATTGTAATAACACCACCTGGCCACCATTAACTAGAAAAACCTTTACAGGCTAGGACTAGCCAAAATGTGCATGCAATGTTATTGACTATACAGCATGCAATACTTGTTGACACATTGGTGTTCCCACTACACTACATACAGTATGTGCATTATGTGTCCAGGCCACCTCCGAATGTGGCATTAGCAATCAGGCCCCAAGATGCCCCCTCCCTATTTTCTCCCAATTTATGAATTGTCAATTCCCCTGTGTAATGGGGTATTGGTTGCTATCAACGCCCACTGTTGGTCTGTGGAGGGTTACTCCATATGCCTCCTCCGATACACATGGATTCACCACTTATCACCTGACAGCACTGAGTTTCACAGGGAGAGCATAACACAGTGGTTCCAAACTAGGGAAATCAGCAGATCTACAAGCTCACAACATGTCGCCACGCGCTGCATTGCGAGCTTGTAGATCGTCTATTTTCACTACTTATTAATTATTATAATATTTTATTCATGGGATTTCTTAGATGTGTTTGAAAATGTATACATTTTTTATTTTGTATATTTTTTTTCAAAAAAATAAAATGATTGGGGAGTAGAAAATCTTTTGAAATATTTTATTTATATTATATTTTTTGTAGGAAAAGACTTTTACTTGAGTCGGGACCCTTAAGAATTGGTCCGTGACGGTGAGACCCACAAATGGGTCACGACCCACTGTTTGGGAAACAGTGGCATAACACATACCCTGTGACTCACTCAGACACCTTGACCAACCAGTAGGACCTATTATGGAGCAACAAAAAGGACAAAATCCTTGACGGCTTCCCATCTGTGAACTCTGCAGCTGTGTTTGTTAAAGCACCCGACCAGAGAGAGAGTTGGGAATCAAATCCGGTTCTCTGCCCTAATAGTGTTTTACCTCTCCACCACCCAGAAGACACCAACAGTGTCTTGAGGAAAAAATTAAAGACTGTTCAGACCTGTGTTTAAAGCTTGCGGCCAGAGTATCCAAGATGCATTTTAATGCCTTGTCTGAGCCGGCCCATAGTGTCTACTGAACTGAGAAACCCCCTAAAACAAAACAAACCTCACACAAAAGAAACACAATTTAGGCCTACTGTAGCAGAGTAATGGCTCTATAATTGTGTTTGTCAATATTGCGGATATCTTTTGAGGACTCCATCTTGAGGCTCCAATGTCACAGAAAAGCTAATACCTAATGAATTGGGATCTGGGTTGAACTGTTGACTTTGTTGGTTCAAATAATCTGCCTGGGGCGAAGGGCGTTGGTGATGACTGGACTGGCCACGTGTACAAGAGGGAGAGGCACTGGAGTTTACAGGGGCACTGTCGGGGCCGGGGGGCACTGTCCTGGACGGTGCCTCTGCCGGAGCAGAGCTGGCGGGGGAGATGTTGGAGAACATCTGCCCAAGCATCTGCAGCATTTGGAGCTCCCTGGCATGTTCCACCTCTCTCCGACGGTCCTCCGCCCGCAGGCGCTGCTCCTCCATCCGGTAGAAGCACTCCTCAGCCTGGGC
The DNA here is from genome assembly GCF_963921795.1 of Nannobrachium achirus. Classification (NCBI taxonomy): domain Eukaryota; kingdom Metazoa; phylum Chordata; class Actinopteri; order Myctophiformes; family Myctophidae; genus Nannobrachium; species Nannobrachium achirus. The sequence continues at coordinate 11,264,216 of NC_137829.1, forward strand.
GCTCTGCTCCAGGAACTGCTCCATCAGCTTCTCCATGGGGAAGTTTGCCCGCCGCTTCCTCTGCCGTTTTGGTTTGCCGGGCGACAGACTACTGGCTCCCTGGCTGCTGTTCTTGTTTTGCCTCAAAGTTCCACCTGTAAATGATTAAAAAGGTAGATACATTCAGATCTGTAAAATGCATTTAGTTGAATAGCAATCAACAGAAAAAATACAACTTTGTGAGAGCTGGTATTATTTGGATTCAGTTTGTGCACTAACCATTATTTCCCACCGTCACTTTAACAGGAATAGGAATGGGAACAGATGGATACTCCAGCTTCACTTCAGTTTCTGCAGGAATGGGACACTCTCCCATGGTCTCCGAGTATGTATCCTGACCATCATCTCCATCCTCTTCCATGCCATCCCCCGTCTCGTCGCCACCTGCCCCGCTGTCAATGAACTCCTGAGGGTCAATCGCAGGTCGGTTGCTCAGAATCCTTTCCATCGCGTCGTAAAACTTACATATCTTGTGATACTGCCCGTTGTTCCGCAGATTACCTTCCTTCGCGAGCAAATATTGCCTCTTGAGGCTCTTGATACGCACGCGGCACTGCTCCGGGGTCCTCTCGAAGCCCATCACCCCCAGCCTCCGCGCGACGTCTCGGTAGACAAAGCTGTTTCGGAAGTTTCCGTCCAGCGCTACCTGGATGTCCTGCTCCCCCCAGATGTTCAGCAAGGTTCTGGTCTCCACATCCGACCACAGAAAGCCCCGTGTTGTGTTAGCATGCATGCTCGGTCGCCTTGTAACAACAGTAAAGCAAGTCAACTAGATAACAAATGGATATGTTGACACTGCGGATATGATGATGATGGACGGGCTGATACGGCGGTTTGCCCGTTTTGCTAACGTTACATCACAGTCGCGATATTCCCCGGTAAAAAACAACTATTGGATCGTCAACTTTGTGCCACCTAGCAATATAATGCCACCTAGTTTTTAAATATAAGCAATTTCCTGTACTGTAAAAAAGTATTCGCATGCTAGCCAGTGTCTAGAATCTTTATCCCCTACGTCAAAAATACGTTCTTGGGTGACATTTAGCCCATCAGAACTGAACTGGGATCAGTGACCCTCGTCCACAACCCGACGTTTAACGTCAACGGACCGAATGATCAAACTGACCCCAGTTCAGTTCACTTCACTCTAAGCTCATGTGGAATCTCTCCGCCCACATCGTCCATGCTAGGGTGTCTGCGGGGTCCTAGAGATCCCCCTTGTTTATTTGTCCCCTACAAGAACGACCAGACGATTTATGTTGTGTACAAAGTTCAGAAGCAAAGACATGACATAACGTGACATTAGCTACAAATGTCATAACCGCCGCTCATACTTTACCTTCGTTATAATTCGTATAGACCAATGACAGTGTTACAACAATCGACAGCGCGACTGTGATGAAGCAAAAGGCGACCATTTGAATCTCTTGGGGCATTATTCTGTCTCACTAATTCTGTCTAAATGAAAACCCAACCGCCCCATTCATTTCTATGACAATCCGGATCCTTCTTACCTAAACTGGATTTGCGTGTCAACGCTGATAATAGGACAATATTCTTGTTCATGAGGGTGAATATTGTTGTCCTGTGCAACACAGGAAATAGGCTTTGATGTTTACTTGAATTCAATTGGCTGGAGGAATTAAAGGTATAGTAACACATTTTGTAGTGTCTGTTAAAGGCATAGTTCACCAAAAAAAAAAAAATCTATTTCTATCGATTACTCACCCCATGGTCATGGAGACTTTAATTCATGGATCCCTCGAGAGACAACGCGACTGCTTTGTTCCCTATGGAGACACAAATAGTCTCCTCAAATTATTGGCTTATTAGGAATGTGACAAAAACAAAAAATATCCATGAATTGAACTGAAGTCTCCATGGGGTGCAATCGATAGGAGAGGTCATTTGGGGGGTTTAAACAACACTTGTAGGCTAAAACAGGATCGATAATGTCAGTGGTCAGATTAAAGTGTTTTACTTGTTTGGTTTGTTCATCTTTATTTAGCCTGCAAAGTAATGCCGTTATATACTGTAATAAATAATCTATTAAAATCAATAACTTTCTACGGCGTAGGTTTGGTACTAATATGGTCTACTACACTCAGGAATTGGAATGTGTAAGAAAGGTAGATTGTGTCGAGAACAAGAACATAACTTTCCGCTCATCAGGGCGAACCCTGCGTGACTAATCGAACGCACCCCCTTTCTACCAAAGAGATTGTACTTTTTGACTCACTTCCCGTTCCACCTCACTCAGTACTTTTTGAAGTTCACTCTGCAACAACATGACACACTCTGGATAGCAGCGGAGCTCTCTATTATTTCGAACCTCCATATTTTACTCCAACAAATGTCGGATGCGATACCGTAAACAATTAGTTTCTTTGTTCTGATGGGGTTTATATGGAACGCAACCTCAAGTTGACTGGCTAAAGGACTGTTGATCTTTTAAAACAACCCCCCGAAGAGCAGCAAACATGCCCGAGATGTCGAAGATGAAGAAACCCGACGTGAAGGTGGTGATTCTGGGAGACATGAACGTCGGGAAGACGTCTCTGCTCCACAGGTACACGGAGAGGAAGTTCAAAGACACGATCAGCACCGTCGGAGGGGCGTTTTACCTCAAACAGTGGGGCCCTTACAATATCTCCATATGGGACACTGCTGGTAATGCTCGCTTGTTTCTATGTACTGATAAGTTTTATTGTGTGTCACAGTGCTTGCGTGCGTGCGTGCGTGTGTGTGCGTGTGTGTGTGTCCAACTGAGGGTTTGGGATCTAGGCTCCATATTTACTCTCAGAGTTTGGGTCCATTTGGAGTTGGGTTCCATTTCCACACTCTCAGAGATACAAATAGATACATTAATATCAGGATTTTACTGTAGCTTTGGCATGAGACAGTTTACTTAAGCCCAAAGCTTAACCATATTTTGACTAAACACTGTTTTCTAGCAATACAGTAACGTATACAGTTTACTTTGTAATAATATTTGTAAATATATGAAATCACAACTCCAATTTGAACAACAGCAACAAGACATAGAGTGCAGACTCCTGCCAAGGCCTGCAAATCTCCCCAGTTTGCTCTTTTGAAAGTTTGACCAAACCTAACCGTAACCATAACCCTAACCCCAACCCTAAAGCAGGAAACTGCAGTGTCTGCCCGAAGTTGCAGTTATCTCGGCTCTGCAGGAACCCTGCAGCTTTGCTGATGGTCACACACTGGGGGAAAAGTCATGGGGTCACTTAAGGTTTCTTCCTCTTGGGAGCATACACAACAAATTCCATGGCAATCTGGCTATTAGTTTCGAGATGTTGGTCTCACTCAGACAGATAAAGTGGATTGAAAACAACCTCTTTGGTGGAAGTATAACAACGTGAATGAGTACATTGGATACAGAACAATCCGATACATTAACTTAGCTCTGATATGTACAACATTACCGGTATGTTGGGAATGGGCTCTATGGCAGAGTAAACTAATTTAATGTGAGTGAAGGTGTGTGAATAAAAGATTCCGGCCGTCAAATCCAATGACTTGTCCAGCACCACTATCATAATAAGCACATACTGTATTTATTTAGCACATATACTAAGCCAATGCTTTCCTCTAATACTGGTGACTGCTGTGAGGTGAAGATTGTTACTAGTGAGATGAGATATAGGGCAAAGTGGAAGTAAACATATTGGGCATGTCAGAGCTCCTCAATCTGTTTTTCCAGAGTTAACCAATCATTTGGCATACCCAGATTCCCCACTATTGCAAAACTTTGTATTTTTGATCTTTTGAAAAATACATTTAGAGCTAACATTCACCACCACTGCTATTCAGGAGCCAAACAATCTTGAAACTGATGCACTTTTTCCTGACATTGTGTAAATATTTTACAGTGGACCGTCCCAAACAAATATTAATCTTGGTTAAAAACAAAAGCGTGGGAGTCTGGTGACAAGTTTCTGAAATGCCTCCTCCAGTCTGAGTGTCATAAGCCCTTTGACCTCAAATGCTCCTGTTTCCTGTCACTGGGTTACAGAAATGCTGCATCAGCACGGAGTCATTAAAGTAAACAATGTGATGGCCTATCAGCACAGGGATTAAACTATGATGACCCCATTATTAGGCCTGTCCTAACATGTTTGTGTCATTTTCCACAGCATTTACGTTCTTTTCCTTATTTTGACAGTAGAGTGTTGTACTACTTTTACTCACCGCTAAAGCTCTCTGAATGAGGTTCAGTATGTGATTTCTGCAGAACCTGAAGACTAGTAGCTCAGGGCCTTTCAGCTATCCGCTCTGTTCCTCATATCAGTCACATGATCAGTCACATTACATGGCTATGATAGGAAGACTTGGCACATGCTTTAACCTTTCTCGTCTTCTTCCTCCCACTCGCTCACACAGTGAATATAGCACAGTTCGGTTCCAAGGGATGACTAATGCATACATTAACAAGGGGGGGGGGCAGACTTTTGGGTTTGACTTTTGGTTGCCGTAACATCTCAACTAATCCCCTCTATGAATGGACGCATGAGCACCTGGCTATGACGTCATGGTCAGTCGTGTTTCACAATAGCACCAGTGTATGGCGTGGACCTTTCTCAATCATTTCCCTAAAAAACAACCCTTTGTTCTATTTTCCTCTAAAAAGTAGACCATGACTCGAAAAGGTTGCTCCCATACAGCAGAGTGACGCAGACATTTCATCTGTAAAGCTAAAACTAAGGAATGTTACCAACTCTATATTATCAAAAAGGCATGCAGTCTGGTCATTCTTTTATTCACGCACTGTACCCTCAGGAATCCTGGCTGCATATGTCATCAACAAAGGTTCCCTTTGTTTTCCAGCGGCTCATAGTCTCTACTTTTCTTTTCTACTTTATGGTTTACACTACAGCATTTTCTTCTGTCTTTCTGATGAACAATGTTAACTTATTTTACTTTGTCCATGAAACGGCATGATTTTATTGTAGATGTGTTTTCTACACAACATTTGTGTGTGTTTGTGTGTGTGCCTGCCTTGTCTTTTTATTGCGTGTGTAATGCTACTATTGGGTTTGAATGGACAGTTGCCATCAGGCGTTACTAATGGCAGCCTCTCTACTCCAGGCCGCGAGCAGTTCCATGGCTTAGGTTCCATGTACTGTCGAGGTGCAGCAGCCATCATCCTCACCTACGATGTCACCAACTGGCAGAGCCTGGCCGAGTTGGAGGAGCGCTTCCTTTCCCTGACTGACACCGCCAATCTTGACTGCATCTATGCTATAGTTGGCAATAAGGCAGACCTCATAGACCCTAAGGCCCATCTGGCCCAGACCACAGATGGAGGCATGGATGACCAGGCTAAGGGCGAGGAGGAGAGGACAGAGCTGGAGATACCCTCTTCCTGCCCCACCCCCCCTGCATCCCCCGCCTTCCTCTCAGGAGTGAAACAGGTTAGCCATGACGACGCGGTGGCACTGTATGGAAGGATACTGCGTTATAAGGGCCTGGACGAAAAGACCAGCCTACCTGCTGAGAAGATGTGCTTTGAGACAAGCGCCAAGACGGGGTATAATGTGGACCTTCTCTTTGAGAAACTGTTTGATCTGGTGCTGCCTTCCATCCTAAGGAAGAGGAATGAGAACCAGGGATCTCCCACCATTAACCTGGAAGAGTGCAGTGGGCTGAATGGCAAGCGGTCCAAAGCATCCTGCTGCTAGGGCCTGCCAAAGGTCTCCACCCCCCCTGGTGGAGGAGTGGCCATGGACAGAAAGGTGACTGTTATTTTAAAGTTTAATCTACAAGTACAAGAGATACTGAGATTCTGAGTTTCTTGGTGAGCTTGTGTTGAGAGATCGGTTGGTATTGGCTATACTGTACACACACACACACACACACACACTTGAAGCTGTCAGACAATCAAAGCTCAAAAGCAAAATTGTGTTTTTTCATCTACAATGCTATTTGAAGGATTGCTCTGGGAGATGTCGGAAGTAACTTAATGCTGGGATATTAATTTGTTAAAGAAAAATAAGCAGACAGAAGCTGCTTTTACATTATGTGCAGCACAGGGTCGTGGCTATGAGCAATCACTACTACTGATACACTTATATTGATACACAAGTCAATCACTGCTATTATTGTTTTGAAATGAGAATGTCACTAATTATGTTGGCCATGTTTTCAAGGTGGCTGTTTGCGCTTAAGTCGTACTCCGAGTTGGGGGGAAAATGACTGCCATGTGAATATTGTCAATTGTTAAACGGCACTAATTGTTAACCTGAGTGGCACGTACTATAGTTGTGTAAACTAGTCCTATTTTAAGGATTCCTTAATGCATAAAAATCACTTGCTATTATGATTTATTACTTGCTGTGATATTGATCTTTTACATTTCATTTGCACATAATCTGCACTGTAAATTTATTGAACTGCACATTGTAAATATGTTTTTTTTTCTTCTTTTTTTTAAGATGGTATGATAATAAAGATTTTTATTTTGAAATCCCATGATGCAGTTTGTTTAGCATGTGAGATTAAATGGTGAAGAGTACAGTAGGTAAGCAATAAGATCAACAGCCAAGTGAACACAAATAAGATTTAATTTGTTAATTTTTAATTACAGTATAATGCATAAACATATTCACTCAAGGGAAATGGACAGTTGGCCTGACTTCACTCTTAAATCATTAAACTTCAAAGTTGAATCTAGAAACAATTGACCTACTTCTGAGAATTGTGTAAAAGAAAGCTGTAAACCACATCACTGATGAAGGCAAACATTTGCTGTGATCAAATCTTTGGCTCTGAACTTTGATCAGGACTGTTTACATTCTGTACTGTTGGCAGATTCAGTGGTTATACTCTGGTGTACAATGGTGTCACATCACATGGCAAAGAAAAAGCAGATCTACAAGCTCAAAATGCATCGTAGATCAGCTATTCTTTATATGGGACACCATAGTACAACTAGCTGGTTACCAGTAGCAAAGGGTAGAGGAAAATATATTGGTGTGACATATTGGACAAAACAAATAAGTTCATTTAGCAGATATAAATACAGAACAAAGAATCAGTGCATTTTGTGTGGCCAAATGATACAATGTAATACATAAGTAAACAATATACATGATTTAGACATAACTGATGAATAGCCTACATCACAAAAATGAACATCAATTTCAAGTGGGTCTATTTAATTGTATAAAAAGGTTAGACTTTGTACAAATATTTGAAAGAATAATACTGTTTAGTCTTTACTCCATTGTTTAAGACATCAAGCCGGGCAAAATTTACAATCGGTTGAGGAGCAATGTTAGTGGTGTTGTTGGGCAATATACCCATTAAGAATAAAACTATTTAGAAAAGTTCTAACTGAAGCAGTGCACACACAGGCATCTTTGGTTCAGCTGTAGTGTATGTTTGATCTTCTAATACAACGATGTACTGTATCATATCTGAGGTAATAAGTTAAAAAATAAGCACCATTTCAAATAACAAAAATACACTTTATTTCCGAATGTTGTTATGATGGGGATTGTCTTCTGCTTCTTATAACAGTGGGACTTTTCCCTCATAGCCAGAGGCATCGAATGGTCCTTTGTCTAAGCCAGAACCTTATGGTATCATATTTACATGGGGGTAAGTTAAGTTTATCAATTACCGTCTGTTGCTTCTGTATAGCATATGGAGAGAGAAAACTTACATGAGATCCACGTCTACGACTTTTTCTTGGTGGCATTGTTGAAAAGGCAGCGTTACAATTTCAATTACAATTTACACATACAATTACAATTGTTGTAATTGCGTTGAAGCAAGTCTCGCTCACAGGTTCTTCATGCAGACCTGACAGCGGCTAATGCGTGAGAGGAGTTGGCCTGCTTTGAGGGTCTCTGATGTCGACTCGGTATTGAAAGACTGGTCTAAGGAGGTTAGCCAGAAGCTCATCTTGTTTTGAAAGTAGTGGCAGGTGCCTTTGGCCCCATTACACTCGATAAATGGTGCTGTGCGGAAGTCTTCCAGGCAAGAGCCAGGCGATGACAGAGACTGGCCGCCTCCTTCATCTCCAGCTGCTGTGTGCTGTGAGACCAGGGACAAAGACAAGGAATGAAGTATTACTTGTAGATAGGCTATTTCTTTCTTTTCAAATCTTTTTATTACATTTTTCAAATAGAAAGAACCCAGAGGCGGGTAGACAATCTCACATCAATGAATAAATCATCTGTAGATATCAATGTACATTATTAAGAGAGTGAAAAACCCCATCCCCTATCCCCCCTCCCCCCACCCACAATCCCCAGGACGGTTCCACATAAGATTCCAATGATAGGCTATTTCTACTATTTTTGAAACATTCAAATATTGTTTTAGCAAATATTAGCTGATTCGCAAATATTAGCCTATAATCACTTTCCCAAAATAGGACAGTCAAATTGATTGATTTCATGAGCACTAGCCTACTGATGTTTTCACAATAGTTATCATAAGCCAGAGAGTTTCACTTTGGGTCATTAATGATTTCCAATTTTCCATGTTCAAAAAGGATGAGGGGACTCACCATAAGGAATGAATAACCAATCCAGAGGCTCCGCCAGCCCACAGGACACTGAGGGATGGTGATATCCTGGCTGTGGACTGCTATGGCAACCGACGGCGCTTCACACACTGAGCAGCGGCTGATGTGTGGCCTAATGGCCGTCTCTTCCACAGGCATCATAGGAAGAGGCGCCGTTGTCGACAACCAATAAGACTTATCATTTCGGCTGGCATAATGGCATAGATCTCCAGGGTTGCAGTACAGGAAGGGCATAGTGTTGAACTTTGGCAGGCAGGAACCAGCCAATCCTGAAAAACACCAGTCAGCATAATACTGTAATTACACTCAGCAGTACACATGTGTGGTGAGGAAAAGGTACCCTTTTGTGCTATGCAGATTCATCTTGAGAATCTTTCACACAGACATACCTAGATCCTGGTTGTGGGCCTTTTCCTGGCCCTCAAAGTAGAGCAGACTGTACCCATCCCACAGTTTGGCCATGCCCACAGGGCACATAGGAGTCTGCTCTGATTGGCTGTGCTTCACTAGCAGGTAGCCCACACTGACACTGCGTCCAGCCATGCCAGTTATCCCAGGGATACCAGGATTGCCACGGCGACCTACAGCCCGGATTCAGAAACAAAATGGATGTGTTTAGGATTTGGTTTGGATATACAGTACTAAAATAAAATACCCTAAATCAGTTAAATGGAACATCGTATGATTTATTTATGCAAACATAATATTATTCTTTCATAACTGCCCAAAAAGTCTGATGAGAGTCAACAAGTCTAGACAGATTATTAGATAATACTTGAGAGACCTAGACGCCTGCTCCATGTGGATAATTCTCATTTCCCATTCCTTAGTGGTTTATAAGAACTCTCTATAGTAATGATCCAAACCCATTGGTCACTGGCCCTGCTTGAGCCTCTAAATCCTTTAATCCATCCTAGGTTCCCCTAATCCTAAATAGCTCCACAGCACCAAACACACCTTCCAGGCCTTCCAGACCAGGGTGCCCCCCTTGTCCTGGTACTCCTCGGTATCCAGGGACACCTGGTGTACCACCAATTCCTGGCATGCCCTTGTACCCCTTCGGTCCCTGAAAACCTGTAAAGTTAGGGAGTACGGTATCATTATATGTGGAACAGTTCAGACAGTTAAGTTGAACATGTAATATAATGTCCAGAAAACTAACCGTGATCTCCATGGAATCCCTGTGGTCCATTTTCCCCTCGGACCCCTTCAGGTCCTCTGATACCCTGCGGTCCATTAGGGCCCCTATCACCAGGGAGTCTTGGGGGGGTTGGGCGGGGACCCGGGTCACCTTGAGCTCCGGGATAACCTGGCGGGATAAATCAAGTGACTCGTTGTCATGTGATAATGACGAGTGGGAAAGTCTAAAATGTAAAGCAGTGGAGAACCAGTGCAAGTGAATCTAAATCTAAAATCGAATACATTTGAATTTATATAGTGCCTTTATCCAAGGCGCTTTATAGAGATTGTGCATTACATTCACCCATTCACACACACATTCATACACCGATGGCGGAGGAAACCATGCAAGGCACCAACCTGCTCACCGGGAGCAACTAGGGTTTCAGAGTCTTGCTCAAGGACTGTTCGACACTAACTCTGAGGGAGCCTGGGATCGAACTGGGAACCCTTCGGGTAACCCTCTGTGTTCTAAGACGACAACTCTACCCCTGAGCCACTGCTGCCCTGTATAAGATCACATAAGGTCATTTACCTGTGGGTCCAGTGTCTCCTTTTGGACCAACTGGTCCTAAGTCTCCATGGACTCCATTCCTACCAGGAACACCCATCATTCCTTGTTCCCCTTTTATGCCTATAAAGCAAAAAAACAAACAAACAACTACAACAAGTGCCTCAAGCCCTAAGGATTTGCAAACCCCTGGGTGAGAACCACTGCAATACTGTAACTACTGTATCTGCCCACAGGCAGGTTTGTTAATGCCTCATGGAAGCTTTAACAAGAATTTAGCGATCAGATATACTGTGGTATTGAATAAGTCAAATGCCAAAGCAAGGAGCCACGTATTGTCTAATGTAGTGCAAAAGCAATAGCTGGAATTATATAATGGAATACATCTTTCTTTTAATATCACATCAGGTGCAAGAGCATGAGTTCTTGCTAAACAGTTTCATTTCATTTTTAATCATAATGTTATGAGTTATATTGCGTGTTACTGAAAAAAGTTGAGACATTTTATCCACTACAAGTACAAAAAGTTTGAAAATAGAAGATCTACAAGCTCACAACGTGTCGCCATGCGCTGCGTTGTGAGCTTGTAGATCGGCTATTTTCAAATAGCCAAGGTATAAAATAGGGCTAAAGTGGTTTATATGTTTTATAATATTATAATTTATATCTGCAAAGTAACAATAACTAAAGTTTTTAAATAAATGCAGTGGAAAAAAGTACAATATTTGGATCCGAGATGTAGTGGAGTAGAAGTAAAAGTATTGGAAATTGGAAAAACTCAAGTAAATTACAAATACCTCAAAAGTGTACTTAAGTACAGTACTTGAGTAAATGTACTTAGTTACTTTACACCACTGGTCTTTAGAATCACCTTTCTTCCCGGACACGCCGCTGGGTCCCCTGTATCCACCTTGACCTTGGTCCCCTTTGCTTCCTTTTCTCCCTGGGAATCCAGGGAAGCCATATTGTCCAGAAGGACCTTTCTCTGCAGGTGGAGCTTCCACACCAGGAAGTCCTCTGGGTCCAGGGAACCCTGATGAATGAACCATAAGTATCAGGGGTCTTCAACATTTTCAGGCCAAGGACCCCTTAGTTGAGGGGAGATCTGATGCACGGACCCCCCACAACCTGTTATAACCATATAGTTTCATTGTTTGACAGCACAATCGTCAGTGTATTTTGGATTCATGTCAATTTGTGTTTTCAGATATTTAACCATCAATACTTAATAGACTTGACCTTTCACTCTGTACTTAGTCTGCTCTTTTTCCCCTCTACACCAAACCTCTTTGCCAAGACGTTGTGAGCTTGTAGATATGCTATGTAGTAACTCTGAGGACCCCCTAGGGGTCCAGAACCCCCTGTTGAAGACCCATGGTTTAAATTACACATCCCTCATTTGTGTAATTATCAAATCAACAAAATGTAAAAAAAAACGTGTATTATGACATTTGATATCGTCACTCTGACACTGATATCGGCGGAAATCTTGTACGTCCGAAACCGTTACCTTTCAGGAAATGGAAACCGGAACCTGCTGTTCCAATGGATCCAGTATAGTTATTATTTAGTCGCAAGCTATTGTTAATACTTTTCATTGGTTAAATATCGATCTGGCATTCCTATTTTGGGCACGTCATTATAGGCAAAATGTAAAAAAGAAAAAGGTTTTCTACATTTTTCAAAAATAGCAGAGCAGAGAGCGATGCAATGTGTTATCTATTGCAAAGTATAAAATAGAGCACTAGTGTGAGTGGTTAGTGGTTAGCTGCGTGGTTAAGGCGCATAGCACATGGGCGCTGCTCTAATGCCTGACGGCAAATCCTGAGTTCGATTCCCAGCTGGCTGGACCATTTGCTGCTGCATGTGACTCCTCTACAGGGGATTGTCAAACTTTATTTTTTGCCATACAAAATGAGCGGTCAATAATATAACCGGAAATGCATAGACCTACGCCTAAATGTATACTAGTGATAGCATTTCTGTATTCATTAAATCTAGACTGTGTCCTATTCTGAAGAAAACTTGGAGACTTGCAAGTAAGCCACTATGTCGTAGGCTATATACAGGCAGCAATGCAGCATGGTCAATTAAGTCTATTCCGTGTCATGGATTTAAATAATTGGCAGTAAAGTAAAGTCAGTGCTTACAAAATAAGAACATGGGAAAATAAACCGTATTGTCATGCAAATGGAGGCATTTTGCCACGGTCGGACATGTTTGTCCTTGTACTGCCAAAAAAAGTACTCAAATGTTTTATATCAATACTGCAATGTAGACTCTCGGACAAGTAAAAGTCCGGAATTCAAAATGTACTTGAGTAAAAGTACAAAAGTATTGGCATCAAAATGTACTTAAAGTACCAAAAGTAAAAGTATGGAGGTACGCATTATGACACATTTCAAGTTTTCAAATGAATAAAAATCTTTTGAAAATAGCAGACCTAGAAGCTCAGAATGCGTTGCATCTCGACGCATTGTGAGCTTGTAGATCGGCTATTATCAAATGGCCGCAGTGTATATAGGGTTGCAGTGGTTAATGTATGTTTTGTAAAAATAATCAATCTACAAAGTAACTAGTAACTAAAGTTTTCATATAGCCTAAATGTAGAGGAGTAAAAGTACCGGTACAATATTTGGATCTGAGATGTAGTGGAGTATAAGTAAAAGTATTGGAAATTGGAAGTACTCAAGTAAGGTACAAATACCTCAAAATTGGACTTAAGTACAGTACTTAAGTAAATGTACTTAGTTACTTTACACCACTGCTGACACATTGGTGAACCCTGCTCCCCTACTCTATCTCTCTCTCTATTATGTTTCCTTTCTCTCTCCACTTTAGGTTTCTGCCTGACAGCAACAATATAAAAACAATGCTACTTAACCCATTTAGGCCTAGAATTATTTAATGCTTTAACTATTGAAAAATAGCAGATATACAAGCTCACAGAGCGGCACCGAGTGCCACGCTGCGAGCTTGTAGATCTGCTATTTTTTAATAGTTAAAGCATACAATACTGGTTACAATAATGCAAGGAAGAGGGAGACTGGAGGAGAGCAGTTGGTCCGTTCCGCTTATTGAGACAGATAGGGAGGCACAGGATGAGGGCTCTGGTCAGATTATGATCTTTGTAATTATGATGGTCCTGATGAGTACTGCAGTGAAACCAGACAACACAACCAGTCCAGTATTGATAATACATGGGCAGCAGAGCAAGCAGCCATCATAAGCTTTATTCGACCGTATCCGTGAGTGCTGGTATGTGGTTGGCAGCAGTAGTGCTTTGGGATTTTCTTTTCCGGGCGGACGGTCATTTATTTATGCATGCGTTTACCCGGTCGTGCACCGTTCGGTGCCGTCCGTGCGTCCGTGTGGGAATTTTTCCGGCCACACGGCGTCCGGTCGCGTCCGGCCTGGTTGGCAGGAAATGAGGCATGGAGGCATTATGTTCTATTGTAATATATGCCTACCGTGGTATCCTTTGGGTCCTAGAAAGCCGGGTTCTCCGGGTGGTCCAGGTCTACCTGGGGTGGCATCGGGTCCTGTGGAGCCTCTGAACCCTGCCTGTCCTGGGTGCCCCATGTCACCTGAACAAATGAAAAATGGAACAGTTCTAAACACTATGTTGATGTTGTAGAAGAATATAATCTTAGTGGTCTTCCACCAAGATGACCTCTCATCTTCCTGGGGTCCTATTGATCATATTCACATGGCAGCCATTTTGCTTTTACGTTCAACTCTGGGAATATGAAATATGGCCGCTGTGTGCATATGTTCAGTTCATCCAAGTATATATGTTACAAACCTGGGGGTCCCTGGAAGCCTTTAAAACCTGGTGTGCCTGATGTGCCAGGTTCATAATTGGGATCACCCTCCACTCCCCTCTCCCCTTTAGCTCCAGAGTCTCCGGGCGGTCCATGGGCGTCCACACCTAAACAGATGACAATGGACTCTGTCAGAATATCCTGGGATCTACCAGTGGTGGAAGAAGTACGCTGAATGTTTACTTCATTTTCACCTCGTCTTCTTATAATTGGTCCTCACTAATATCCATGCAATGTTTTTTTTATCGTACGTTAAAAAAGTTATGTATTGTGATAATAATCTAAATCTACTAGTAAATAAAGTTTTGATGTAATTGTAAGTGTAGCAAAAAGTACAATATTTGCCTGTAAGATGTAGTGAAATAAAGAATAAGGTAGGGATGTAAAGTAAATTAGTACTTGAGTAAATGTACATTTACTTCCACCACTGGGACCTATTATGCATCAAGCAACACCCTCAAAAGATTTTGTTGTTGTAAGCACTACTGATGATTCATCACATTATTGTGATCAACAGCACACTTGTTCATTTATGATCTGATCACTGTTTAAGAACAGTCCACATTCTACCAGTGAACACAAGCTGTAGACAGAATACAGTATTTCTGTGTATATGCTGGAGATTCTGTGGAATACCTGGGATTCCAGTGACACCCTTTGGACCTTTCAGTCCATCTAATCCATAGAGACCTTTCAAGCCAGGAAAACCTGAAAGCCAAGAAAAGAAAGATGATATATGAGTATGATAAAAAAAATCAAAAATAAAACACATGGAAAGAGTACTTGAAGTTCTCCTCAAGCAGAGTTACTTGACTTAAATATTTCTCAAGAAGAAGAAAGATTACTTATGTTGAGTAAAAGTACAAAAGTAGCCCTTTACTGTCTAACAGTTACACATCGTCACTTTCAGGTGGAAACCTTTTATGTCCGAAATTAGTTTTCAGGAAAAAAACATTAAAATAAAATAGCCACAAGCTCTTGTCAATACTTTTGATTGGTTAAATATATTTTTTAAATATTTTCCAAAATATCGAAATCAGACGACCTACAGTACAAACAACATGTCGCATTACAACATAATTTATGAAAAAATATACTGTAACTCCCCTTTTAACAATAAAACATACGATTAAAAGGTTTCTGCCCACAAGTGACGATATGGTCTCTGTAAAACGTCACTGTCCGGCAGAAACCTCGTATCTCCAAGTTTCAAATGTGTATGTTTCTTTGTAAAGTAAAGCCCTGCTTCATCATACAAGACTGTTGCACAAAACTAGTGAAAATAGCAGATCTACAAGCGATGCGATGCGAGGCGTTGTGTGCTTGTAGACCAAATCGTCTATTTTCACTATATTAGATCATTTTCAAAATTATGTTGTTTCCACCCGACAACAACGAAAAGGGCCAGTGTACTGTAGTATCCTGATTCCTGACGCTAACCATTTCTATATGAATACACCCTACCAAATCCCTCTCCAAGGCAGCGATGCTCTCCAAAGTAGTGATCATATTTTATTTATAAGAAAGCTTTCTCATATTTCATCAAAATATTAAAAGAGTTGTACCTATATCCCCTGCAAGACCAGGTGAGCCAGTAGTCCCTGAATGTCCAGGACTTCCATGAGTTCCCCTGAGTCCTTGGGTACCAGGAGTTCCCTCTTGACCATCTGAACCTGGAGTAAATGAAGTAAGAATACAACACTATTGTCAAGAACAATTCTACAAGAACACAGTGAGTGTGTCTGTGGTGATGGAATGTGAGGATGGACATTGAAAGGTGTCATACCTGGGAATCCTGTGATGCCAGGATCGCCAGGAGCGCCCTTCATGCCCCCAATACCATGGAATCCCGGGCTGCCCCTGTCCCCAATGTGTCCAGGTATTCCCTTCTCACCTGTAAGGAGCGTGGCAGTTTAATGTTAACCAAGTCCAAGGTTATAGCTTCTTTGCCATTTCTGAACTGATGGTATTATTGGAACAGTGAAACACTAATAAAGAGAATATAAATTACCCACAAAAAGTTTGGAAACAATTGGTATGGTTTTATATCATTTTTATCGTTCATTAGTCACCTTTACAACAAGGCACAGCTTGTAAACATTTGTGGAATGAGCAGCACAGCCAACAACAAAGGTGAATGTTGGTATTCACCTTTGTTGCTTGTTGTATTGAATGATTGCACTCTCCCACAGAGTCAGGGAAGCCCAAAATGAGAGTGAATGCCAGCAGAACAGCATTGCAGGCCATTTTTGCATGGCTACCCGCACGTTTGGCTGTGCTGCTCATTCCACGAATGCCAGATGCTTACAAGCTGTAAAGGTAAAGGTGACTAATGAACGACAATATATATATATATATATATATATATATATATATATATATATATATATACTGTATACACACACACACACACACACACACACACACACACACACACACACACACACACACACACACACACACACACACTGTATATTTTACTATTACTTACCTCCCGGCCCATCAAAACCAAGTTCCCCCCTCAGGCCTATAGATCCAGGAAGGTCAATGCGTCGGCCCTTATCACCTGTAAACGTATGTTCACAGTTAGCAAGAACAGTCTAGTTTTATTTATCATTACCATCTGTATCTTACTATTGGCCGGTATCTATCTGTGGTGCATAAACCAACATTGTACCTTTGACTCCTTTCCGTCCAAACTCTCCTGAACGACCGTAGGCACCAGGGCTACCCTTTGTCCCCTGAAATGTATGAATCAAATGAACAATAATGAGAAATTATACAGATTATCTTCTCTCCACACTGAAACAATGCTGTGAGTTAAGCATTGCCCATGTCTGTCAACTGGAGAGGTGTTAGAGCAGGCGTCGGCAATAGGCGGCCCGCGGGCCAAAACTGCCCCCCCCCCCCCCCCCCCCCCGAAATAATTTCTGGCCCCTCTGATTATTTTGAGAATTACGTTTTTTTGGGGGGGGGGTTTTTTCCGCAAACGTCGCAAAGTAGCAAACAGGTGTTTCGTTCGAAACACTTGTGTTCAACGGGACTCGGGAGCCGGAGGCAGGCAGTGCAGAGACAGGACGTTCGCGAACGAATCAGCTCTTTTGAACGTCTCTTTTAAATGAACGATGGGATCCGGTTCTTAGTCGCGGGACACAGAGCACTGAATGAATAGTGAGTGAACAGATTCAGAATCAACAGATCATCCACAGGTGGAGGCACAGCCAATCAGACCTATCATAGCAGCACACGGCACGTTCCAGCTAGTGTGGCTTTATGGCTCAGCCTGCAGCAGGCGGAACAGCGATGAGCCAAACAAGAAAACGCAGCACAGGTGCTGTTGTCACAGACTGTTGTTGCTTTTTTACTAAGTTGAATTTTCAATATGGTAGGATGGTTGTTGTTGTAGCATTGGGTGCTACCTCAAGCTACTGAGTGCTCACACAAGACAAGATGACAACGCACAATCAATGGAGGAAAAAAACGTGATATTTTGGTTTTAAACCCAATGCTTCAACACATCGACAAGACGTTGTGTTATCTAAGCCTGTTAATATTACAGTATGTGATGCGCTTGTATTCTTTTTATCTTTTTTTCTTTTCTTTTTTATCACAGATGCCTATGTCAGGCAGTCTGTCTTGGAGTTCTAGTAACATTGTTTAACTATGAATTTCTTAAATTGGCCTTTCATTATATGAGGCCAAATCTAATTGCTGACCCCTGTGTTAGAGGATGGGTTAAAGTAAATTAACAATGCTGCTATGACCTTTTTCTGAGAAAAGGTTTGGATCATTTAATGGGATCTAATTACACAAATTTGAAGAAACAAGCGCAGTCTGCATTACGGCTCTGCTCACCTTGTAGCCATTCATTCCCATGAAGCCACTAATTCCACGGTTTCCGGTTGGTCCAGGCATTCCTTTTGGCCCCGGAAGTCCTTCGGCACCTGAGCTGCCTTGCAGCCCCTTTTCATGGCTGGGGTCACCAGGATGACCATGAAAACCCGGCTGTCCCGGAAGACCAGGGACACCCTTAACTCCTACAGAGGAGAGAGAGGAAGAGACGGTAAGGTGTAACAGGAGGATAGACATAGCCTACATGGGAAAAGGTGTGATTTAAGTTGTTGTACATCTACATCAGTGGTTCTCAAAGTGGTGTCCTCCTGAGGGAGAGTCTGGGACCCGGCCATAGCCAACTCATTACGATGACGTAGCGGCTACTCACTTTGACTGACAGATATATTACTTTAACCAAACAGTAGCCATCAGTGCATCAAAACAGCCTCGGCAGAACAGCAAATACGTCTTTTCCAGACAGAAATTCCAAAAGTGCAAACTGTTGTTCAGAGATGCTGTTGAGTTCAAATAAAACTTCGCTTAATGCAGCTTTTATTTGCGAATTCGCTTTGGGTATGGTGACCGCCATGTTTGTTTACAAAATGTGAGAGGTGCAACAGCAGCTCGAATTCTACGTAGTCAACTAAACGGACCAATCAGGAGCTGTGAGGCGGGATGGGTCGCTCCAAATGTAGCCATTTGATTGGAAATTAGAAAATAATTTCTCGTAATGAGAAACTATGGGAGGGACCCCAGACCGAGAAAGGAAACACATTTGTGATGACGTAGCTCGGGATGGCTGTGCCAGGCTACCGGGGGTCCTCGAAGGGGTTCCAGGGGGTCCCCAGCTAAATTAGTTAACAAAAAAAAATTAGTTTAACCTCTTTCACCATTAGATATAGGCTATTTTCGAATAGCGTAGGAACAGAAATACTGTGAGCTCGCATGGAACACCATGTATGGGCACAAAGATCCCTTTGGCTGCTCCTCGTTGGCTTTGTACATAACATGTATAACATACTGATATAACATACAGGTCTCGAGCCCACATGTTGTTGTTATTTATATCAGGTTGCACTTGTTGGTGGTGATGTCACCAAGAATGATGCACCTGATTGGGTCCTGATTGGCTAATCGCCTTTCAGCGAGCCCACAATAAATGACACCGAAGTACAGGCTATTATACTGTAGCTACAAAGTTCAAACAACGTCTATATATTATTAGGCTACACGAAAGTGTCTGTGGACGGTTTCAACGATGACACACACAATCAGACAGACTCACCTGTGTCAGCTTACACAGTCACAGAGACAACAGCACCTTCTCAATTCGGGGGTTGGACACTACGAAGTGCGGGTTTCAATCATGACAGAGCCTATTTAAAAATATGCCACAGCGTTGACGGAGAATTCATCGCACCGGTGTGTATCGTCCCGGGATAAGCATGTATCCGTCTATCAGGCAGCTAATAGGCGGCTACATAATCGTCCCCGAACGTTGTGGTGATATTTTTAAAAAGGCTCTGTCAACTAAATACTATCCTAATATCTTAAAAGTAAATTCCGTGCCACAAAAAAAAAGTTTGACAGCGTTTAAGAAGGTAAAAGAATAGGCTACAGCAGTGAAATAACAATGGCCGCTGTTGGACTTCATTCGTTTCCATTCGGAAGCCCTTGCTCTTATTGATGATGCCAAGAAATGCATTTTCTTGTGATGACTAGGCAGAGAAAGATGACAAGACAAAAAAGGATGACTAATATACAGCACTGGGCACCCCGAGCACAATGGCTAATACCAGAGCCTTCTATCTACGGAGAGTCGCGTCACTCCCATTCACTTCATGGGGCCAGGTCTTCTACGCACACATTTATTGGTGTATAGTGACAAACCACGGACCAGAACTTTACAGAATGCATTGAAGTCTATGAGTATACATATTGATTTGAGGGTCTTTGACATGAAAATGTCTGAGAACCACCGGTCTACATACCTCTACGCCCAGTGAACCCATGCTCTCCATAGTTTCCGTGTTCTCCCTTGGCACCTTTCATCACATCAGTCAAGGCACTAGGGATTCGAGGCTTTTCACCTGCTGGTCCCCTCAAACCACGATCACCTGGAAGACACCAGATCAGAAGAGGGACAGAGTCACATACCGTATGTGTGCTAGCCTCAAACTAAACAACTGAGAAATCAAATTATACATTAGAAACAAAAGATATTTTCACAAAGGTGTTGTCTGACCCTTTAGTCCTGAAGCCCCCATGCCTCCTTTCACACCAGCTTGTCCAGGAACCCCATGAACACCTTTAAGGCCAGCAGAACCTTGTATTCCTTCGTTGCCCGGACCGCCCTCAAAGCCCGACATGCCACGAGAACCTTTGATCCCTGAGATAGAAAATACATGAGAGTTTCGGGGAGCGTAAGACTTTGATGGGATCTCATTTTTGATTAGACTGTAGCAAAGTTCAGTTATCGAATGACCCAAGAGATATACAGTATGATTTAAAGGCAGGTTCTGTGATGGTAGAACGTTCCCATTAAGGAATTGAGTAGACATAGTACATAGTACCAACCCTTGAGTCCTGTAAGGCCTGGGTTTCCGGTTGGGCCTGGAAACCCTGGGTCACCTTGAGCACCTTGCTCTCCTAGAGGCCCATCGTCTCCAAAAGCCCCTGGTGTCCCTTTCAATCCTATAGGACCAGGTGGGCCACCGTCTCCTACCGTTCCCCTCTCACCAACCACGCCTGAAGGACAGGTTCAAAAAAGACATCACAAGACACAGGTGTATTAGTCCCTTTCCTGAGGTGTGACATCTTCTTAACTCTGTAGTGCAGTGTGAGGGAAGTAGAATGTGTCTGTGCCAGAAGTCCAGAAGCCTACTACCTCACACGGCCAAAGGGGATTCCCCTTTGATTGAGTGATAGATGTCTGATTTACCATACAGAAGAGCCAGGGTTCTAATCTACAGTAGGTGGTTACATTACATGTGCATCCATGATTTGAGTCTTACCTGGTTGTCCAGTGGCCCCAGGTGGTCCAGGTGAGCCTGCCCTCCCACGAGGGCCAGGGAAGCCATATTTCCCAGCTGGCCCAGTTCTCCCTTCTTCCCCTTGCAGGCCTAGAGGGCCAATCCCACCCTTAATGCCAATCATTCCAGGCATGCCCATCATCCCTAGGAGAAGAGGAGACAGACAGGTCCTTCAAGAAATGACACCAATTCACACCAACAATAAGTGGCAGACACGTGCACACATACCGGTAGACATCAAAGGGGTCTTGAGCCCCTGCCCTTTTATCTGTCTGTAAAAAGTGCCCTCTCCAGACCATGAACTTTGACTTGGCTTTGACTATGGTGAAAGAGAAGCAAATGCCCTCTTTCCATGCCATACCTGAAGGCAGGATTCAAGAGAATTGCCTTGTCCAAACTCTCCTGAACTTGAATGCAATTTGAAAGAATTGCCCTCTCTGTGTAGAAATCCAGGTCATACGCCGCATACTATATCCTGTATTCACTTGATTATGCTTAGTTCAGTGTGGTATCAAGCACAGAAAATAGCCGACCTCCAAGCTCACAACGCGTCGCAGCGCGACGTGTTGTGAGCTTGTGTATGCTATTTTCGATATTTTCACCAAAGGCCCTTTTAGAAATGTCATTCTCTGCACGTCCCTGAGAAGTGGGTATGTTTGTGACAACTTGACTAACCTGGATGGCCTGGCTCTCCTTGATTTCCACGGTCGCCTTTATTTCCTCGTGCACCGTGTGGACCCGGGTCACCGGCAGCTCCAGTCGAGGCTCCAAAGATTTCTCCATGCTGGCCCTTCTCACCCTCTTCCCCGTTCCGGCCATGTAAGCCTGGGACACCAGGATTACCTACACCACCTTTGCTGCCAGGAAGACCCAAGTCCCCACGGGGGCCAACAAAACCTATAGAGGGGAATCAAGATTGTGACAGAGGTCTCAATGAGAGAATGTAGAATTCATTTCAGTTTGACGCGTTCCATATGTCTTTTGGTCAAGGGAAAAGCTAATTTAGAAACCTCTGATATGATCTGTCAGACCACCCATCTGACAGATTGTCCACAATGTGCTATAGTCCTCTAGATATCTTACCTCGATGTCCAGGATTGCCTCCCATGCCTGTATCTCCTTGTTCTCCTTTTTCTCCATCTGACCCACGTATGCCTTGGAGCCCTTTATGACCTGGGAGACCTGATGTGTGGCAAAATGTTATCTGGGCATCAGTACTAAGCAATGGAGCATTTGAAACAATTGCTCCACCATGGTAAATAACTAGAAAAGATGCAATTGGAAATTGCAAGTGTGGTTGCCTATTTATTGTCATGTGAAGCTTGACCAATCCTCAAGCTTGCACCACTCCCCCATTGAACTGAATGGATTTACTCTATAATGTAAAAACCCATTCACAAAAAAGGTTTATCTAGAATAAAGTTTCCCCAGGTCTATAGTGTGTTGTCCTGTTGGGCAACCACACTAATAACTAGAAAGATGCATTTGGAAATTGTAAGTGTGGTTGCCAATCATAGAGGGGATGACATCACGATATCAAGGTATCGTGATGTCTGATTGGGTGAAGGGTTACAGCAGATGATGAGTAAAGGCCTGTCCATACTTTGACTGAAACCGAACTTTTCATTCAAAAGGTCCGGTTCGACTACAAAACCACGTCACTCGCGACTTCTGAAAAACATTAGACCGAATTAGAGTTGGGAAATGTGCACGTCGGCAAGTCCAACTTACTGAACATTCCGGAGATACTATGGACAGGCCTTTACTCTGACAAGTCCTTCAATGGGGGGAAAAAAAGGTTAAATCAAGATAATGAGAAAGCTAGACAAGAACTATAGTGTGGTTGCCCTAAGGGGCAACCACACTAATGATAACTGCATTATACCTGATGCTGCATCAGGTATACATTTGTACATTTCCAGACAAAGCAGCATTCACCACTTTGTCCTTGTCATGTTACCTGAGAAACCCTCTAATCCAGTGATTCCCGGAGGTCCAGGTAGCCCTGGAGTTCCCGGCACACATTCACCTGATCAAACATAACACAAAATGCACTCTTTAGGTCGAACATCACCATGGCTTGGTAAGTGGACAAGACACGTTCTACAAGAGCACCCTCACGTCCACAATATTTAATTAGCAATGAGACTGCAACTCGTTAGTTGTTTTGTGAATAAATCCACAAATGTCTGCATATGTCTGTCTGTCTGTCTGTCTGTCTGTCTGTGTGTGTCTGTCCATGTCCATTTTATGCCCATATGTGCAGATCTCTGATGTCATCATTATACTCGGAAGTACTTTGATAATGTGTATTGCAAGTAAGTACTCTTACAACAATTACAATGGGTATTGCATAACCTGAGGAGCATGCGTTCCCAATGGACATGCATTCCCAACAGGCATCGCCCTAGTATTTCAAAACACATTAAAAAAAGAAAGAAAATGTATAATTGTGGAGGTACTTCTGTGGCCTACTGGAAGTGTGCAGTGTGCACGCATTTGTGAGATTAGCTAAAGAACACTTAGACAGACCCTCATGGCTAAAACAAATGTATAACTTATTTATAAGCTGATTTTGTGTCTCTCAGACTCCCATTTATTGTGATCTGTTTAATGCTCTCCATTGCCATCTGCTGGTAAAAGAAGATATCGTCAATGTGGCATACATTTCCTATTTTATTTTCGTTTATTTTCTCTTACGAATGAATGTCATTTACCTATTTTTGCTGCTTTGTATCCATTTGCAAGTATTATTGGTTAGAGGATAGGATCCTACTATGCATAACATAATGAGGGGGACAAGATAGCAAAAATGTTCCAGTTACCTGTTGCATCCCACTGTCCATCTCCTCTTTGGCTAGGATTACAGCCTTCTTCTCCTAGGGTGAGGGGATTTGAGACATGAGTTAATAGAGAGCAGAAGCTTGATCTCAAACAAGCTGTCATAGATGGCTTGGGCTATGCAGCTATGCATTGGCACAAATGGCTGGCAAACAGACAACACAGTGATCTAAATTATACGGCATCCTTTAAATCACAGGTTGTTACGGTTTAATGAGAGACAGCCGCTGATACGAACGACCTACGGCCTGGTCGCGACCTAGGCCACGACCTGGAGGTCGTAGGTCCCGGTTCTGGAGGTCGTAGTTCGCGGTACATACTTGTTAGGTCGCGGCCGGTCTAGTTTCGCGACCCCCGGCCGTGGTTGCGCCACCTCGGTCGTCCCCGGGCCGTTGTTGCGCGATCGGGCCGTTGTTCAGCGACCTGGGAAGTCCGCGGTCGTATTTAAAAGGTCTTTTTGCAGAATATTCTAGAGCAGCAGCGCTATTCAACCTTTTGAAGCTTGTGATTGGCTGAACCGGAGGTAGGAAGCGCTCCATTGTAGTCACTTGGACCGCGCGAGGTGCACCAAAACCTATCCTTAACCCTAACCCCAACTCTAACTCTAACCCTAACCTTAACCCTAACCCCAACTCTAACCCTAACCCTAACCCTAACCCTAACCCTAACCCTAACCTGCCGACACTGAGTAGCTAACCTGCCGACGCTGTTGAAAACGAGCGCTCCTTCCCTTAGCAAGCGTAGAGTTTCTAAACTCGCGTCCCTTCCCTTAGCAAGCGTAGAGTTTCGATCGCGGCGCTCCTTCCCTTAGCAAGCGTAGAGTTTCTAAACTCGCGTCCCTTCCCTTAGCAAGCGTAGAGTTTCGATCGCGGACTTCCCAGGTCGCTGAATTACGACCGAGATCGCGCAAAACCTCCAGAACCGGGACCTACGACCTCCAAGTCGTGGCCTAAGTCGCGACCAGGCCGTAGGTCGTTTGTATCAGCGGCTCTTGCTGGGTTTAATTCTATCATGCTGCTTAGTATCAAATTCAGTATACAAAGACTCACAGTATGTAAGAGTAAAATGGCTGCTGGGTTAATATGCTCAGCCAAAACAGGTGTAATGAAAGACTGCATAAGAGAGGTGGAAAAACGAGGGGAGTCAATAGAAGAAGAAATGGGATAAGGATAAGGACAGAGAATGTACAGCAGTGGTTCTCAAAGTGGATTCCAGGGACTCTGTGGGTTCCTTTATGGGGGTCTAAATTGACCCATACAAGTCTGTAACTCTGACAGTGTACAAATGGAACCAAATGGACCCGTTACCTAACGGGTCCATTTGGTTCCATTTGTACACTGTCAGAGTTAAGGGGAAACCTTGGGAAACACTGATATGAAAAAAGGTGGGGAATGAGGTGGTCAGATCCCTCTCACCTGGGCTTCCGGGTGTTCCTGCCAGGCCATCATAGCCTGGTAAGCCCTCGTCACCTTGTAAACCTGGTACACCTTTAGTGGCTCCAACAGCTCTGCCGGGGTGTCCTCTCTGGCCGACAACGCCTGGTGGGCCGGGGTAACCAGAGGGACCCGGGTCGCCAAGCGCTCCCACCGGGCCTTCCCCCTGTCGACATGAGTCAGTGCAGTCAGTATCTAGCAGTGGTGTATTTCCATTTTCCAATACTTTTTAATTTTACTCCATCTCAGAGGCAAATATTGTACTTTTACTCCACTACAAGTATATGAAAACTTTAGTTACTAGTTACTTTGTAGATTTAAATTATTATTGCAAAACATACATTAAAGGCTTCAGACCTATACATTTCAACCATTTGAAAATAGCCACTCTACAAGATCGCAATGTGACACTTGTAGATTGGCTATTTTAAAAATATTTGTATACATTTGAAAACATCAAATGCGACATTCTGCATAATGAGTACTTTTACTTTTGCTACTTTAAGTACATTTTGATGCAATTACTTTTGCACTTTTAGGGTGCCCCCACACCAAAGTACCTATGAGAGTGGAATCCGCATTCTGCCAATGCATTTCAATGAGAGTGAAGCGGTTTCATGCCAGCAGAGGATTTCTGCAAAAAACGCTCCCTTCTCATTGAAATGCATTGGCGGAACGCGGATTCCATTCTCATAGGTATTTTGGTGTGAGGGCACCCTTACCCAAGAACATTTTGAATTCCGGACTTTTACTTGTAACAGAGTATTTCTATATTGCAGTATTGATACTTTTACTTCTAGCTGATGGTACCCGTAATATGATTTACTCAAAGATCGTCGTACTCACAGTAGGGCCTCGACTACCGGGTAGTCCAGGGATACCACTTCGACCTGGAAGGCCCTGCACGCCTGGTCGACCGAGTTCACCAGCATCACCCTCGTCACCGGAGTATCCTGCGGAGATGACATATAGACACGCACGCCACGCACGCACACTGATGATGCAGACACTGTTTTTTACGACAGTTCTTTAATTATATCTTCTGCATAGTACTGTGTTCTATCTGTCTGTCTTTTGGGTGTATCCTTTTAGTTGACCTTGTACCAGTGAACTGTACTCTCATGAAACTGTACCTTTTCCTATGCAAACTTCTCCAAGTCTTCAATCAACCAATCAATCAATCACACAGGCAAACATATGAATTCATATAAACACAATGAATATGTTCACACACACACACACACACACACACACACACACACACGCACGCACGCGCGCGCACGCACGCACACACACACACACACACACACACACACACACACACACACACACACACACACACACACACACACACACACACACACACACACACACACCCTCCCATATCCAACATTTAGCATTGTATTCATTGTATTCATCTACTGTATACCCTGCTCCTTAATTTGAATAATGCCAAGTAAGTAAGTTTGTACCATACCTTTATCTGTGGCCTCAGTTAACTCGCCTTTTCGCCCCTTTGGACCTGGCAAACCACTGGGACCAGGAAATCCCTGCAGCAGACAGAAAGGGGGCCAAACAAATTAAAATAATGAAGTCATAAAAACAACAACAACTTCATTGTACAGCTGTGATACGTGCCAAAAGGCTTGGAGACCTGCTACGTTTTTTGACAATGACAGTCCGGACAGTAGAGATGGGATTTATGGCTCTTTGAAGTGAGCTGGATCTCTGGGATCTGTTCCGTTCAAAAGACTAGCTCATTTTAGTTACTAGTTACTTTGTAGATTTTGATTATAATCAATTCAACCCTATATACATTTCCGCCATATACATTTCCGCTGTTTGAAAATAGCCGATCTACAAGTGTAGATCTGCTATTTTCAAATGATTTTTCTAAATTTTATCAATTGGAAAACCTGTGAAATGGGACATACTGCATAATGAATACTTTCTACTATTGGTACTTTAAGTACATTTTGATATCAATACTTTTGTACTTTTACTCAAGTACATTTTAATTCCGAACTTCTACTTGTGGCAGAGAAGTTCCACGTTGCAGTATTGATACTTTTAATTAAGTATCTTTACTTAATTAAAAGTATCAATACTGCAACGTGGTTTGAGTACTTTTTACACCACTGTTCAATGAACAGTAGTGTAAAAAGTACTCAAATTCTTCTTAATGAACAGTGTTCATTAGAAAGGAACAGCTCCCTATACTGCGATCCGGATCCCATCATTCATTTCAAAGAGCCGTTCAAAAGACTTGATTCTTTCGCGAACGTCCCACCTCTTCCGGACAGACACGGGGGAATAATGAATATTTTAAATACTTTTTTTTTTTGTGGTCTTATGTAATATTTTGAGATACTGGATTTCACTTTATGCACAATGAATCTAGAATATATGAAAGTTTCACTTTTCAAAGAAATGAACTTTTCCACATGTATGGCGGTGAACCCTGTATGTCAGACGATATCTTCAGGTTAGACGGGGATCAATTTGCTTTTCAGTTTGCACATCAGGTTTAGAGTTGCTACGGAAATGGTCTGTGTGCGGCAGCTTGCATGTATAATGCGGATGTTGGCATTACTGCACACAGCAGTAGGTGGGCTGTATGAGCACTGAACAGTAAAACGAAACCAGGTACTGAGAAAGACCTAGCGTCACAAGGGTGCACTGGTGTGATTATGGTGTTGTTTTGCTTACAGGTAATCCGTAGACACCTTGGGGTCCCGGCTCTCCCAGGTCCCCCTGCTGACCATCCTCTCCTGCCATCCCATCGTCACCACGGTCACCATCTGGACCACCTGGGCCAGGTTCACTGTTTATGACGGTGCAGTTACACAAGCCATGATCACCTGAGGAGAACAGGAAACACAGGCACGCATGCATGCATGCACACAAACACACGCACGCATGCACGCACGCACGCACGCACGCACGCACGCACGCACGCACGCACACACGCACACACACACACACACACACACACACACACACACACACACACACACACACACACACACAATGGTCAGCGACATATCCTTGGATAACTTAAAAAGAAACATTTCCTTGTTGATGGCTATCTGCTGCGACTGTGATTCTATTTCTGTTATGCAGCAAATGTTTCTATACTAATACAAGAAGCATTGCTGCCTCATTTTATTTCTATTTTGACCGTACAGCAGTTCCCAGTTTGATCGAGACCCAAAAGAGAAATGAGACATTTGACATTTTACAAGCTCACCACGCGTCGCTTCGTGCCGCACTGTGAGCTTGTAGATCAGCTATTTTCCCTACTTTTTAAACATTTGTTTCCTAATTTCTAATTCATTCATGACATGAATTAGATAAACCCACTCAATTGACTGATCATTCAAATAAAGCTGAATGGTTGCCGTGTGTGTCAGATGGGTGGTCAGATAGGTGGACCGTGAACACTTTCAAGATGTTCAAGTGGGCCCTGATCCAGAAAAGGCTGGGATCCACACATCCACTGCTGTAGAGATTATGTATTTAAATGTCTTCTAAATCCTAATGGTTTTCTGAAAAACGTATGTTTCTTTATCTGTGGTGCACTGGTGCTCATGTCAAGGACCCCTAGAATTATATGTATTTGACCGCGTACGCCCCATCTCAAAATATTTTGTTCCCGGGCCCCCCGGAAGCAAAGATTTGAGTTAAAAAGGTTCAATTTAAAATAATATATATTCAAAAATAGCCAAAGTCAAGATTTAAGAACATTAAGATTGCACAATATGACTTCAGTACCTTTGTCTCCTTTATAGCCAGCATTGCCTGGTCTTCCTCTCTGGCCCGGATCCCCCTTGAAGGCTTCTTCCACTGTACACATGCAGAATGAGTATGGTCATCATGAGAAAGAGAAACTGACAGAATGGAAACAACCACACAGGTAAGCTAACCGTTTCAGTGGTTACTTGCCACACATGTACAGGTTTGTCTCAAAAAAGCATTGTGTAAAAAAAGCATTGGAAGCAGCAGATGACATAGCATCCCAAATCATCACTGACTGCGGAAATCTCACACTGGACTTCAAGCAACACACACACACACACACACACACACACACACACACACACACACACACACACACACACACACACACACACACACACACACACACACACACACACACACACACACACACACACACACTTTTCCACAATATTCAATTTTCTTTAGACAAATCTGTATCCTAGTGCACACTCACTCACTCACTCACTCACTCACTCACTCACTCACATGAACCTATAGGCCCTGGGGGACCCCTTTCTCCTGGCCTGCCATCCGAGCCTGGAGGTCCGGGTAGCGTAGCAGGGAATCCAGGCTCTCCTTGTGGGCCCTTATCTCCTTCCTCTCCTTGAAAGCCAAATGGTCCCATGAAGTCCCATGCTGTGCCAAAGAAAGAACTTTGTAATACAGGCCGAATACTGTTCATGGGACACTAAATGCAAACGTATCGACTAAAGTGATATTCAGTCAATACTGTAATGTCAGGTTGTATGTATCACTTCATTTACTGACCTATTTGCTGCTGGTCATCGCTGGCAGTGCGACCTGGGGGGCCACGGATACCTTTGTCTCCCACTGGGCCTTGCACCCCTTGTCGACCTGGCTCTCCGGGAGGTCCAGGAGGACCACCTACATCAGTCACACAAACCAAAATTCAGAGAGGCACTGGTGCAACAGTAGACAATACACACTAAAAAGTATATAATTACAGTTCAATTGCTTAGATGCATTTCTTGAAACTCAAAAGCCCATTCTCATAACAGTGCCTCAAAACCACACAGGCAATTTCCCACTACACTATTTCACTTCTCAATGTTTTCACATACGGTATGTATTTCCCATTTGCATTGACACAGTTAGATAGATAGCCTAGTCCTGTATTGATCCTGTGGATAAGATTCAGTTGCCCGGGGCAACATAGCAGTTAAGTTACAGCTATAGAGTGAGAAAAGTACCGTAGGGTACAGCAATGGTACAGTAGCAATACAAAGGGAACTATGAGTCAAGGTAAGAATAACATAACAAAAACGTTCATCAATAATGAGCAACAGTCTACAATAGTATATACACATAGGTACACCTATAAAAACACAAGTCACAGTGTCCGCACAGTATTCCATCCAAAGCACAATCAAATATGTAAGCAAATGGTAAATAATAGTGACCATACAGTGTCCCACCTCAAGCAAAGTGGTGAGCAAATAAAACACACAAAGTTTCACTTTGATCACAGAAAATCCTGATAACGCTACAGTGCCAACAGTGTAATCAGTAAAATAACGAGTTATACAGTAAATCCTCATATACTGTAGCTACCGGCATAAAGGACAGGACAAGTCTCATACAGTCCCGACCAGGGTAAGTGAATCTATCGTTTTCCCCTCCTGCAGTTGTTCATTGTGTAAAAATACTGTGTACAATGAGCATTGTGTTTGTACAAAAGCATGATTGGTCAATGAAGTGAGTAAATTCCCTTCACAGACACAATTGAAGACTGAAGAGTAATGGAGAACCCATGCTGTCAATTCCACCCCACAGGTATAGTAAATGCTGAGGGTTCCAGTGCACTGTTTCTATTTAAAAATGGAGCATGATGTCAATCGAGCCGTGCAACTGGTGTCCAAGTGCCGGGCGGTGGGCAGTGTCGCCAGATGGGAAATGTTGAATTATCGTACCGGAGGCTCAGAATTATCGTATTTGACATGAAACTATCGTACACAGCCAAAAAAGAGAAATCACTCGCGTAAAAACGTAATTTCACCCAAAAATGCGTCTTTAGTGTAAGAAACGACCTTGTTTGAGACTCCTGCGTGACAAAAACGCAACAGATATGCTGCGTGGAGGCAGGGAACTTCCTGGAGCTTACACAAATAAAAGCCTGAAACTGGTCTGGAAAGATGCAACCGGTGTTTTTAATGCCTCCAAGTACAGATCTAGGGTCAGATTGACTGATTTCCTGGCTTATTTTGAGACGCCAAACCAGATCCCAGATCAGCAGCCAGGGAAAATAGTGAATTCACGGTCTTTTGGGTGATATGCCGAAATTATCGTACATTTGGGCATTTTTGGAATTATTGATCGTACATCGTACAGAGGGTCAAATTATCGTACAAATACGATAATTATCGTACGTCTGGCAACACTGGCGGTGGGGAAGGAGGGAATAGCATACAGTATACCCAGGCCCGGGGCAAGGCAAAGTAGCACCCCGGGCAAAAGAGTCAGATTGCAGTGCTGTTTGAGTAACTTTGTGTAGGCCTAAGCCCATAGCACTTACCGTAGCACTCGCCTACCCTCAATGACTATACATGAAGGCTAGATAGCATTTTTAGGTTTTATATAAAGTGTTTTACTGTTTAGGTGGTGCGTGATCTACTGACGTTATTTTTCTAGATTGATATTTATATGCATTTGATGTATTGTTGTTGATGTATCGATGTATTACCTGCTTATTGTAAATTGCTCTGGATTAAGAGTGTCTGCCAAATGTCTAAATTGTCTGTGTCTGTCTGTATGTATCAAAACACATGTAACGGATTACAACACAGGACTGCGGTGCCACTTTAAAAGACACACGCATACTTTGCATTTGTGTGTCAAGGTTTATACAATGAGAGGTGCTATGCATTTTTGACTGACTGTGAAGGTTCTTTTGCACGGGTGGTACTCTAGTCTATAGTGTTATGACTCGAGTAAGGATTTTACAGTTTGGGGAATTAGGTGTTGAGAGTTTCAGGAATTGCAACCCCCAAAAAAGTAAGTTAAATAAAGAAATCCCACAAAAACGATATGCTATTAAGCCAGTTACAGTAATTGTAGTTATGTAGACTTATTATTCCGTTTTTTATTATCACCTTTCCGAGACCACCAAGGCCAGGAAGATATAGGTCCAGAAGATGGTATCAATGGCCCAGGATCACCTCTAGTCCCCTGAAACACAAACATCTTGTCAGTCCTTCCTTGACCTGTCAACGAACCCCCCTGAAAGGTATCATTGTTCAGAGAACTGGGATATAAACATAGTTTAGATGCATCAGGAATAATCATGCCGATATGGTGCATGCCTGGTCACCTTTGTGCCATCGCTGCCAACTGGCCCTTGCTCACCAGGATCCCCCTGGAAATGTACATAAGACCAGATGATATCAACGGT
The DNA here is from genome assembly GCF_963921795.1 of Nannobrachium achirus. Lineage (NCBI taxonomy): Eukaryota > Metazoa > Chordata > Actinopteri > Myctophiformes > Myctophidae > Nannobrachium > Nannobrachium achirus. The sequence continues at coordinate 11,296,655 of NC_137829.1, forward strand.
GACATTGTTGACTGATGCATAGACAATGAGATTAGGTATTTACACATATACAATTAGAATACTTTCAATCTTTCAGATGAACATTGCAGAGTGATCCATTATTATTATTAGTAGTAGTAAAACGTATTTCCAGATGTCAGAGTAGTCAAGCTAAAGTTTTTAATGAAAGCATACCCTTGGTCCTTTCGATCCATCTCGGCCAGGTGGACCCTGTCCAAACAGATTTATTAAGATATTAATAACACATTTCAATCTGGTGTCCCTATTTAGGCACATTTTGAAAGGCTTACAAAATATTTCAAATATTGTCAAAAGAATTTAAAACATTGGCAACAATAGCCAGCCATACTAGCTCACAACATGTTGCAATGTGACAAAATGTGCTTGTGCTCACCCGTGGCCCTGTAAATCCCATCACACCAGTTTCTCCTTTGTTGTCAGCCTGAAAAGAGAGATTAATAAATACACTTTTAGAAGGAGGAATGACTTGGTGTGTGTGTGTGTGTGTGTGTGTGTGTGTGTGTGTGTGTGTGTGTGTGTGTGTGTGTGTGTGTGTGTGTGTGTGTGTGTGTGTGTGTGTGTGTGTGTGTGTGTGTGTGTGTGTGCATGGTGTGTGTGTGTGTGACTGACTGATCATTTACCAGATCTCCATCTTCTCCTTGCTGGCCCTTCTCTCCTTTTATCCCCTGAAATAACGAACATTTGTCAATATTATTGTGCATGTTAATCTTTATCATTGCATATAAAATACATTGTCCTTCTTGAGTTGTCAGCAAGCCATTTGACATTATGTAATCATTGTAATAGTGTGGCTGTACTGACCTGGTAAGAATCTTTAGGCAATGAGTGAGGAACTGTAGAATTCCCAGGTAGACCAGGCTCTCCAGCATCACCCTGTGGCCATAAATGGAAATGCAATTAGAATAATCACTGCACAGCATGAGATTCATCTGGTTTGTGTACAGCTCCAGCATAATAATACAAAATATAACTTGAACTGACTGGGAGTCAGATGTTGCAAACAGAATAGCAAGCAGATTTGGTACAGCAATGTCTTCAACTCATAGCAATCCAAACAAGCTAATGTTGTACAAACGTGCATCAACACACAATCACAACAGCCTTGGTTTGATTCCACTTGGAGAAATGTGTTGAATGTCCCTCCTCCTTTCTGCTCCTATACTTAGTAGCTTAAACTGTATGTATGTATCTATTCATGTTTTGTTAAATGGACTGAAATAAACTACTACTAGTTTCATATCTGTGTGCTAACCTATCCAAACCAGTAAGACTCCCTAATCGGGAGATAAGCGACCGTCAGGTCGCATACACAAACTTTAGAAGGCAATCAGGAGGGAATATGGGAATTGGACAGATCCATGTTGATGACATGACTTTAGAGATACTGTGTACCGCTTTGCATGATTTTAGGGAAAAATCTGTAGGAGCAGTGTCCAAAAATGTGTTTTGCAAAAATCAGCCTCATGGTGGCGCTACAAGAGGGCCATGTGAGGTTGTGGTTTGGCAGCCAAGGAGTGTGTGTGCAAAGTTTGGCATGGATAGGGGCAACGGTGCCGGAGATAAGAGTAGGGCCAAAAGTGTGAGGTGACGTGACGGACATAGGGAGGGACTAACGGAGGGACAGACAGACAGACAGACAGACAGAGAGACAGACAGCCGGTGGAGGTTTTCATAGTAACTTGCGACCTGACTGTCGCAATAAAGCAAAAGAAGACTTGGTCACTCACCAACTCTCCCTTGACGCCCTTCAGCACTAACGTCATGGTGCCCTGTTGAGTTTCAAATAGATCAATGGTTCATATTCTGCACTAAGTCACTTTCTTGATACAGGCTTCAAGAAAACGTTTGTCTACAGATTTCATTGTTGTCACCTGACCTTTCGTCCAGGGGCGCCGGGATAACCTGGGGGTCCCTGTTAGAAGAGACAGACATGATTTTGCAGTATGGTTCAATAGATGAGGAGCTAGTATCAAGTCATTTTAAAATACTCTCAAAGACATACAAACATGCACACATGCTTACCCTTGGTCCTGAAATGCCTCTGTTACCTGCCCATCCTGGGCTACCTTGTGGTCCCTGGAAATACAATAAAATAATAATGCAAAATAGGAAAGTAAAACTGAATATGTTTGAAAGTTGAAGCTTTATGCACAATGTTGTAGGCGGCCGTTGCTACTATATCGCTCTGGTTCAATGTTGAATGATTATTAATACATTTTAATAATTAAATTTATTTGTCTGTGTTATGTGTATAAATATTAGTTTTATGCTGCCTTTATTGGCCAGGCCCGATTCAATAAATTACATAAATAAACAGCCCTACATAATTCTAGTTTCGTGAGTTACAGGAGACATTTTGTGACAACGATTTTGCTCAACCAAAGAGGGAATGTTCTCACTTACATATATGCCAGGGTACCCGGGCAATCCTTGATCTCCCTGGAGAGAAAAGAGAAAGAGATATGGTGATACCTCTAATTTTATAGTCAATACACAGATGTCATTGTGACCCCTGTGACCCCAGCGGCAGTGGTGCAGCCAGGATTGAACAACTGAGTTGGCCTGGCACAATCTGGGTGGGCACATGCGCGCACACGAAGAATGTTTGTGTTTTTCAGGTCAGACCGGGTTTCCTTGCACGATTTGGGTCGGGTTTCTTTGCACGATTAAATAATTAATTTATGCTTGTTTTTGCCTTCAATTTCATTACAAATAAAATCAAACCAACCACTCATTCGGTTAATAATAATACCTATATAATCAGCAGAAGTGATGTCAGTTCCTTGTGTCAATTCTGTTTATATAAGATGAGAGTCTTCATTTAAATATTTACAGGGACACAATACCGTCATGGAAGAGGACATTTTAGAAATCGCATCATAATTGACAGAGCTATGATCGAATCAAACTGCTGTGTCTTTCTTTGCTTCCTAGATAGCCGGCCGCACATCACGCCGCATCGCGCCGCATCGCTCCGCATCGCGCCGCATCACGCCACATTTTTTATTTCTTTTTGGGTGGGCACAAAAACGAAATGGGTGGGCCTAGGCCTACCCAGGCCCACCCATGACTGCGCCACTGCCCAGAGGTTGTTCAGAATAGTGTCTCCTCACCCTGAAACGCTCCATGAACACACTGAGCTCCAGAGAATCTCCCTTCTCTCCCTTCCTGCCCGAATGGCCCTGCAAAAGAGAGGTGCGAGCGAGAGATAGAGAGAGAGAGAGAGAGAGAGAGAGAGAGAGAGAGAGAGAGAGAGAGAGAGAGAGCAAGGGAGAAGACACATAAAGAGTTAAATTAATATCACTAGTCAATAACACCATGCCAACGTGTTTCACATGAGAGAGCCATGCGTACAGGAATGCCAGGTAAGCCGTCGTATCCTGGTTGCCCTGCCAGCCCCGAGTCTCCATGTGTGCCATTGCAGCCGTCCGCTCCTGGCTTCCCCCGGGGCCCGGCCTGTCCTGGGTGGCCCTAAAGAGACAATGAAAAACATCACAGTCAGAGCAGACCTACATCCGCGTTGTACCACATGCATTCATCCAGTCACTTTTTATTGTCAGCTCGCTGGTTGTTGGACAGACTTACAGGGATGCCGTCTAATCCGCCGAAACCAGGAACACCTGTCATTCCCTGTAGAGAGACAGGAAGGATAAGTCAACAGGAGTAATCGAATGCTGGCTAGTGGTGGACATGTTTGTCAAAATTCTATATTACATATAAAAAGAGTGGACAATAATATTAGCTGAAATACATTGCTCTGAATGACAACAACAGGTCTGTAACTCTGAGAGTGTTCAAATGGAAATAAATAAACCCTTAGGGTACAAATTTGGTTCCATTTGTACCCTCTCAGATTTAAAGAGATCCTTGCAAATAAAACATTTGAGACTACTAGTGGACTCCTAATGTATGGCACATTGGAAGTGTCATAGTAAATAAGTGTCATTCATATTCTGAAGTAAACGTGGTGTCTTGACATTTAGTAATTGGGTCTTATGGTAAAATCAAACCTCGGTTCGAAGTGGAGCGGTGAATCTGAGCAGCTATACCCTGTGTGTGTTGCTAAATGCCTAAACTGTAAACTGTAAACTGTGCCTGTGAGTGAGTGGTGAGTGTGCCTGGCCTGCACAAAACAGCGCCCCTCCTTTAACTAGTGTGTTGTGTGTGGCCACTCAAGGTATTGCCAGGCTACGGACACGGCCAGCCACCCAGCCACCCACCCAGCCACCCAGCCACCCAGCCACCCACCCACGGACATACCCACGGACATACCTGTCTATTGGGAGCGCTTTCACCGCTCCAAAAAATAAGAACATTATAATGGTGTGTGAGAAAATCAAAAATGTGCCACGGACAAGTCCAAGTCTTTGCCACGGACACATTTTGACTCATATTGATGACCTCTGTAAATCAAACAAAGCAGAGGTGTCCATACACAGTAAACTGTGTTAATCTACCTATTTGTAATAACACAAAACAAATGTCCATTTGGTTAAATGTGTACACTCTCAGTTAACTGAATACTCAGGTTTACAAGGTGGAGCTATTATTTATATATTGAAACAACAGATGATCATTTCTCACCAGCGCTCCTTTGGGACCTATGGTCCCTGTCCGTCCACGGTCACCCTTCTCTCCTTTAGGTCCATGGATGCCAGCCTCCCCTGGTCTTCCTGGTGGTCCAGTGGAGCCCTGAGGTCCAAGAGGCCCTGGTTGACCCTAGTTCAGTAGAGAAAGGGAAAAAAGATTGTACAGTCAAGCACAGTCAAATCGCATCTATTATCCAACTGGGTGGCTCACATTAACCCATTTAGGCCCTGAATTATTTAATGCTTTAACTATTGAAAAATAGCAGATATACAAGCTCACAGCGCAGCACCAAGTGCCCCGCTGTGAGCTTGTATATCTGCTATTTTTTGAAAAATCTTTTTGCATATCTTTGAATATATCTTTTTAAAAGCGCACATTTGTAACTCAAATATTTGCTTCTGGGTGGTCCCTGGAAAAACATATTTTGAGATGGGAGTCCGCGGCCAAATACATGTAATTTTGGGGGTCCTTGACGTGGAAAAGTTTGAGAACCTGATTAATTCATAGAATCGGGTCAAAGACATTCAAAGACTTGCACAAATGTGCACGATTTTATTTTTTAATAGTTAAAGCATAATAATAATGGATTAAAGTGGTTCAAATCTAAAAGTGACACAGATTTGCGTTCAGGCCTAAATGGGTACACATTTCAGCTTAAATATCTAGAGCAATTTCATGTGAGTTACATTACCCATAGAAGCTAGATTTTGATGCAGCGATAATAGGATGAAGAAAATGGTCACACTTATCCGAAAAGAGAAAGAACAAGAATATAGGAGGTTCAGAGTATAAGTAACCAGGAGTTAATACATCAAAGCATCACAACAAGGCAACATGATACAGCACCAACTAACAAAAAGGTCTGTGTTGTCGCCTCTGTTTTTAGACAGCACAGAAAGTATCCGCACACCACTCTCCCACAAAACATTATTAAAGATAACATTTTGACCGTCCAGATCTTCTGAGGAATCTCTGGACCTTGAACTGTGCTTTGGATTATTTAAAATATTTTTATTGAGCAATGTTTGGCAAACATGTACAGTAAAATTTAACAATTTCAACATGTGGTTTGGTTTGGATTGTTTTGATCAGTGTTCGGCCAGGAGGGGGAGACATTTATCTTGTTTTGGGACTCTGATTCACCTCACTCTGTGCTCTCTGCTTCCATCCAGTGGTTATGTAGTGACACATACATGTATGCCTGTCCAAAAGGCTGCAGGCATGGCACAATACACTGACAAAACGCTCATGAATTGAATGTGTAATTTCTTTCTCTTTTTCACAAAACTGTATGGTATATTTGGGTTGCGGGGGGTCCCTGCTTCAGCTCTCTCTCGACTAAGGGCCTGAAAACGTTGAAGACCCCTGTCTTAGAGAGAATGTGGTCCTAATAGGCCTATGGACGTATTCACACAGAGGAACATGTGCTTGGGAACACTTCAAAAACCTGCATGGTGGGATATCTGACCTGTGATAACCAGAGCGGGTGCTCTCATGCAATAAACTCTTGATTCTGGGGGTAGATAGACCCTCTTTATCTCACACGCACCTCCAAGACCCTCTGTACTGGGTCTCTCACACACACACACACACACACACACACACACACACACACACACACACACACACACACACACACACACACACACACACACACACACACACACACACAGTATGGAAGGCATAAAGATGTATGTACATATGCTGAGCCAGATAGTCCAGTGAGAAGATAAGCACAAGGTGGATAGAGGCACGCAGCGGCGGCTCCAGAGAATTGTGACTGGGGAGGCTATGGTGGAGCTGGCTTTTTTTAACGCAGGGGCTAATGGATTTAGTCAACAAACAATAATGAATAATACTCATTCTTGCGCTTAGGGTATGGATAACTGAACAGACCAGATCATTGGCAGTTTCCAGCTCCAAATCCAAGGACTGTAGGTGATCGGATATGGTTTTTGTGAGGCTGAAGATGCTTTCCAGCATAAAAAGTATGGAGGCACGGTGCACTGTCAGATGGCAGTTTCAAAGAAAACAACAACAAAAAACAACCATGTTCACACAAGGCAAACGTCATGTCAGGGAGTTAAAAATCAAAAGGGTTATTCATGGAGGAGACTTTAGCTTGCTGGCCCTTTGAGGCTGCAGATCATGCAGGTTAATCTACCAGCTAAATATACCAGGTTAATTATGATACTCAGTGTGTTGAAAGAGAGAGAACAGACAGACCGATAGGGAGGAGAGGAGAGAGGGTGAACTCTCTGGGGTTGAACCACTTAAAAACCCTATATCAGGGGTCTTCAACAGGGGGTCCGGGACCCCTAGGGGGTCCTCAGAGTTACTACAGGGGGGCCGCTATATATATATATATATATATATATATATATATATATATATATATATATATATATATATGCTCTGTCACACAGTAAAATCCATCCGTGTCCAAGGGCCAAACATTTTCTGCCCTTTTATTGACGTTTAAACAATGATTAATTAACACTGTGTAACAGACTACAAAACTAGTCTAAAATGAAGGAAACACACATAAAACGTATTGTTAAGTTACAAAATGAGTAGGCTTTATTCGCAAATTGTGAACAGTATAGAATGTGAATAGATTGCTTAATCTAAATCTACAAATACTCAAATAAAATGTGAGAAATCAGGTCGTAGTATCACATCTCTTGGGGCAATAAAATCTTTGAAATGTTTTTACGGGATGAACTGAAAAAGCATCTGCTATTGTTGAAAATCTGCCCATTTTGGAATTGCTGTTATTCTCTCACACACACGCACACGCGCACGCGCACGCACACACACACACACACACACACACACACACACACACACACACACACACACACACACACACACACGCGCGCACACACACACACACACACACACACACACACACACACACACTGGTGGAGCTGGCTCTCAAGAGCTTGCTGCACAAACCATCATTATGGTTAGCTCTGTTCCTACAACTGCATGTTGATAATGTTAATTTCCCGACGAGGCAGCCCGTTATTTCCTCTTTCGGAGAAGCGGTTCCCTTTGGTCTTCCGAATCATGGTGTTGCTTTAACTGCAACAATCCCCTGCAGCGCTGCTTGTGTTTACATACATGTACGCCCTCAACATGCATTCATAGGCAGGCACACACCCAGGCACACAATTAGAGAAATAGAATATCTCAACCGGATTCAAAACATTACAGAGGTCCAATTTTATGGGACGTGGACACTTAAAGGATACAAAATGAAGAGGGAGGTGGTGTCCGGTCGGTGCAGGGGTGTGGACAGGGTTTGGGTTCCTTCATGATGGTTGTGTTGGTAGTTTCTGAGTATTTTGCTTTGTTTAACAATGACAGTGAGATACTTGTTGCACTAACTAGCATTGACAGCTATGGTCTCTTTTTGTAAGACACTTTATGTATATATATTTATATATTATTCGCCCCCTCTCTTGATGCACCTTCTTTTTATTGTCTCCACCAGCCGAAGGCTGAGGGAGAGTATGTTTTCCCCTCCGTCCGTCCGTCCGTCCGTCCGTCCGTCCGTCCGTCCGTCCGTGCGTCCGTGCGTGCGTGCGTCCGTGCGTCCTCGCAGTTTGTGAGCAGCTAATCTCAGTCACCGTTGGCCCGATCGCTGCCAAACTGAGCACACACACTCCCTGGATGCCAATCTAGAACCTCTGCCCCACATTTTTCAAATCAGCCTCATGGTGGCGCTATAACAGGCCGATTTGTGTGGCCTGGTTGTTACCAGCTAATCTCCGGCGCCGTTGGCCCGATCGCTGCCAAACTGAGCACACACACTCCCTGGATGCTAATTCAGAACCTCTGCCCCACATTTTTTAAATCAGCCTCATGGTGGCGCTATAACAGGCTGATTTGTGTGGCCTGGTGGAGACCTGTGCTCGGAAGAGCACTGCTTCTAGTTGGTACTGTACTGCTCTTGTTTTTTCCTCCTATCTATCTTTTTTTCTTACTTCTCTGTAACTTTGCAAATAACTGTATACTGCTGTGCTACAACTGGACAACTGAATTTCCCCCTTGGGATAATAAAGGTATCTATCTATCTATCTATGATGCCTCCGGCTAGGCCGAGCTCTCCAACAAACACAACAATGCAATGGTGGGAAAAGTATACTCCCATTTTTTACTTCTTAAGTAAAAGTACCAATACTGCAACATAGATATACTCTGTCAGAAGTAAAAGTCCGGAATTCAAAATGCACTTGAGTAAAAGAGCAAAAGTATTGGCAGCAAAATGTACTTAAAGTACCAAAAGTAAAAGTACTCATTATGCAGAATGTCCCATTTCAAGTTTTCAAATGTATAAAAATCTTTTGAAAATAGCAGATCTACAATGCAACACATTGTGAGATTGTAGATCGGCTATTTTCAAATGGCCGAAATGTTTATAGGGCCGAAATGTAGTAACTAAAGTTGTCAAATAATTGTAGTGGAGTAAAAATACAATATTTGCATACAATATTTGCATCAGTCTGAGATGTAGCGGAGTAGACATTAACGTTTTGGAAAGTACAAATACGTCAAAATTGTACAGTACAGTACTTAAGTAAATGTACTTAGTTACTTTACGCCACTGTCGCCATGATGTTAGTGGGCAGGAAGCTGGTAGGGGAGGACATTCTCTATGCGTGTTTCCTAAACCCACCAGGAAGCATTCTCTATCACTGCACTACTAGTAACTCCTCCACACTGGTCACTACTAGTAACTCCTCCACACTGGTCGGGCGACCGTCAAGCAAGGAGCGGAACTGGGAGGGAAAACGTGTTCCTTCCACAAGCGTTATGCCCATCTGGTAAAACTCCTCACTATCAGGTGAAAAGAAGCAGCTGCCGACTTCATGTTTATCGGAGGAGATGACGTTTCGTCACCATCTCCATGACCAACCAGTAGGGATCAGCAGTGAAAGGGACTAACTATACAAAACATGGTGGGAATAGAGGGTGAATGTCAAATCGAGTGGCGAAAAGAGTGGCAAAGTGAGTGGCAAAGTGAATTTAACATTGTTTAACGTAGTTTAATGCAATCAGATAGGACTTTTCTGTTTGGATGTATGGGCTGTCAATGCCAGAAAGTTGTTTTTTTGGCACTCAGTAGGTGTTTCCGCATAATTTCCAGGTATGATGATGATGATGTAACATGCATACCCTCTATTGGCAAGTACTAAAAAAGAAAGAAAAGGGAACAAGCTAAATCTTAATGAGACTGGATAGAATTCTATGTTTGATTCTTGGCTGGTTACTTTGGTCATGTAAAGTAGATTATGCATAGTTACAAGCTTGAGCTTGTAGATCTGCTATTTCCCCCAGAATATATAGGGACTCTATAGGGTTTAAGTCAAGGGTCTTCAACAGGGGGTCCGGGACCCCTAGGGGGTCCTCAGAGTTACTACAGGGGGTCCTCCAAATCTTTGTGTGATTTTTTTACATTAACCACTTGAATCCTATAGCGTCCATATTCAGAGAAATCTACAAGCTCACAACGCCTCGGCTATTTTCAGCAAAGACGTTTGGTGTAGAGGGGAAAAAGAGCAGACTAAGTACAGAGTGAAATATCAAGTTGAATATGAATCCAAAATACAATGATGATTGTGCTGTCAAACAATGAAACTATATGGAATCTATTAAAAAGTTGTAGGGGTCCCTGCTTCATCTCTCTCTCTCTCTCAACTAAGGGGTCCTTGGCCTGAAAACATTGAAGACCCCTGGTTTAAGTGGTTAGAGGAGATGGAGAGCAGAGGAGAGGAGAGGAGAAGCCTCAATCTCAAGGGTGAAAGAATGGAGAGAGAACAGTTAGGGAAGGGGAAGGGGGAGGTGCCTGAAGGAAGGGGGTGCTTGAAAGATGGAGGGTCAAGAAACATGTGAGTTCAACGATAGCATGGGAAATGTTTGCGTGGTTTGGGAGTTTGTGGGGGTGTGTGTCAGCCTATGGTGACCTCTGGGGGTTTGGGGGTCTGACAGCGTTACTGTGAGAACCAACAAACACACTCATGTTTGTCCCCAGACAGCGTTGTCCTGGGCCTGGTGATATGAAACCAGAGCCAAGGGTCCTCGGGTGATGCGGAGGAATTAATAAAACCACAGAGAGCATAAACAATGTCAGGCAACAATTCAAACAAGCCCACTGACAAATCACTGTCAGATGCAGGATGCAGATAATGCGAAATAGAAACGCACTCACCTGACACTGTGTGTATGTATGTGTGCATGTGCGCACATACCGGTAAACTCTCATGTGTACATGTGTGTGCGTGCACGCATGCAAGTCTGAGTGTGTGTGTGTGTGTGTGTGTGTGTGCGTGTGTGTGTGTGTACAGTAGGCAGGGCTTTGTCTGGGAGGCTTTCTGGAGCAGGAGCTACAGTATGTGTTTTGTCTCTGTTTCAACCTTAAGCCTGCAGCTGTTCCGCCAAGAACAGACAACAGACAGACAACGGCTCTGTCATAACAGCCCAAGCTGTTCTGAAAACCTCAGCCGTGGTACCATCATGGTGACATGCTTGAATCTGAACCACAAAGCGACTAGCCCTTCTCGATAGTTCCAGGAGCATGGCTTCCGGTGCATCCATCAACAATGACAGTTAGAGATGACGTCATGCAGTACTTAAATTTGCTATTGCAGTTCATCTATCAAAATAGATTCAATCGGGGCGCCTGCTGGCCTACTGGTCCAGGCGCATACCACTTAGGCACTGCCACAAAGGCATTGATGCCTGGCGGCGTCGCCGGTTAGATTCCCGATCCGGACGACCTTTACTCCCTGTCTCTCCCCCCACTAAAAAAAAGAAGAAAAAAAAACTCATACCCTCATGTTTGCACTTTTGTCATTAACCTCGGTGAAGTTACATTAATCAAACTGCCTAATTTCTCAGAGATAAATTACCCTGTTAGAAATACACATTTTTATAATTCAGAGAGAGAGATGGACTAGTATATGGGAATTCTCATGTGACTGATGGAGTGTGTGTGTGTGTGTGTGTGTGTGTGTGTGTGTGTGTGTGTGTGTGTGTGTGTGTGTGTGTGTGTGTGTGTGTGTGTGTGTGTGTGTCTTTCTCTCTCTCTCTCTCTCTCTCTCTCTCTCTCTCTCTCTCTCTCTCTCTCTCTCTCTCTCTCTCTCTCTCTCTGTCCAAGCCTGTAAGTGCATGAGAGATTGCCGTCTGGAGCTATGCTATGGTATGTGTGCACTGCTCTGTATCTTTCTGCGTGGCTAGAACACAGGACTGATAGATACCATTCCTCATGCCAGGCCGATAACGGGCGAGATGTTTCCAAAGCACCAGTGTCATACATCTGTATCAGGAAGATCTGCCTCCCCCTACTACAACCTACAGAACAGTTTGTTGTTCTCTGTGTCCATCTGTATACAGCATGTGTCCCTCTCTGTCTCCCTGGTCAAACCGTCTCCCGTCTCCGGTCCTCCCCCAACTCTCCAAATCTGAACCTCCCTTCAGGTCTTCCCACACCGTCACTTCTACGCTATAATTGCTGCTCTTCCACAGCCTCACTTCCTCCATACATTGTCACTCCCCCGTTCTTATCTCCTTACAGCACTTCCACCCCACGCTTCCTCTTCCACCACCCCCACGCTCCCACAAAACTCTTGGGACTTCTCACCTCCCTATTTGCATCTCTATTTATCCTCCTTTTGTCCCTTTCTGTCTGTCCCCCCCACCTCCCCACTCTCTTTACAAGCCAGAGAATGGCTCAAGTGGGTCTCAACTTATCAGTCCACCACAGCTTGTTTACGCGGACGAGAAAGCTAAACATTGAAAGTTGACACCCAGAGATCGAGATCGAAGGTGAAAAGGTGGGGAGATTACGGGACGAAATGGTGTTGGAGATTGTCAAGGGAGGCGTTACAAATGGGGCCTGTTATCTACACTTTACATCTGCTAAGGTGTCTAAATCCACTGAGGCATCATGAACCAAAGCCAAGAAATGTCTCTTGAGTTACAATAGTATCTTCAGACACAGGTACGTGTGTGTGTGTGTGTGTGTGTGTGTGTGTGTGTGTGTGTGTGTGTGTGTGTGTGTGTGTGTGTGTGTGTGTGTGTGTGTGTGTGTGTGTGTGTGTGTGTGTGTGTGTGTGTGTGTGTGCGTGTGTGTGTGTGTGTGTGTTTGTGTGTGTGTGTGTGTGTGTGTGTGTGTGTGTGTGTGTGTGTGTGTGTGTGTGCGCGCGTGTGCGCGCGCAGACGATGAAGTGCCTGCCGCAGTGCCGCACAGCTAAAAGGTGTCCGAGACAGGGATGTAGACATGTTGGAGAAGGAAAGCAACTAGGAGTGAGAATGCATTTTGACACAACCCCCTAAAATTCAACACCTGCATAAACAGAGAACCTATAAAACAGATCTGAGGAATGCTGCCCTTCAAACATCTTCCTGGTGTTAAGACTTATTGAATTTCTTAGATTTCAGAAATTCATGAAAAATATATTTTGAAGGAAATCTTTCAAAATAAAGGGTGTGCATCTTGTAGAAATGACTGACAGACAATCTGAACAAAGATTTAGCTGTCAAAGTCATGTGACCTAAGGCTTATTGAATTTCTTAGATTTCAGAAATTCATGAAAAATATATTTTGAAGGAAATCTTTCAAAATAAAGGGTGTGCATCTTGTAGAAATGACGGACAGACAATCTGAACAAAGATTTAGCGATCAAAGTCACGTGACCTAAGACTTATTGAAGTTCTTAGGTTACAGAAATTCATGAAAAATATATTTTGAAGGAAATCTTTCAAAATAAAGGGTGTGCATCTTGTAGAAATGACTGACAGACAATCTGAACAAAGATTTAGCGATCAAAGTCATGTGACCTAAGTTTGGATCATACAGGAGTGTGTGTGTGTGTGTGTGTGTGTGTGTGTGTATGCGTGCAGTGTGCAGGCAGCCGGGCGGGCACACGTGTATCCAAGCTCACCTCACTCTGTCTTTGAAGACTGTTCATGACTTGACTATGCAGCTCTAGCATAAAAGAGAACCCCACTGCCCTCTGTCTTGTCTTGTTTAGGTAACTACCTGCGTTGTTGTTTTTCATTAATTCCATCTCTCTGAGAGGAGGCTCACGTCACGTCATCCCTTTAGCCTGGTCTTCTCCCATGAGCTCCATAATGGGCTACGACCAGCCGTCAAGCAGCAGTCAAATCTAATAATAAAGAAACAGGAGGAAGAAAGGGACTCGAGGGAGGCAGTAGGTAAGACTGAAGTCTCTTCTGATTGGAGGTCAGTAGGTCCGCCATGATTTCATTTTTCCCAGCGTGGTTGCATTTGCCCACTCCACCTTTCACTCCCTGCCCTAAATGTACAACAGGACTACTACATAATTATTGACTGTGCTTTAAGCCAGGGGTTCCCAAACTTTTTTTGTCTCAGGGCACCCCATAAATATGTTTTTTAATCAGAGGCACCCCGACATTATAATTTTCACTCCCAGCAACGTATATTTATAGTGCATTATCATCTATAAAATGTACTAAACTAGTTCTCTAAACAGCAGATCTACAAGCACACAACGCCTCGCATCGCGAGGCGTTGTGTGCGTTGTGTACAATCTGCGTTGTGTAGATCGGCTGTTTTCACTAGTTTTGTGCGACAGAGGTTTCTACCTGACAGTGAGGATATTTTAGTGATTATGTTGCGAGGAAAACGTTGAGATAATAGCCATTTTGGTTAGAACTGACTGAAAATAACTTTGTACTTCAAGTTTAAAATGATACTAAATATTTCTTCAAGTGTCCAAATAAATTCAAAATATTATCTAATTATCTCGCGGCACCCCTGGACTGCCGTTGCGGCACCCTAGGGTGCCCCGTCACCCACTTTGAAAACCCCTGCTTTAAGCAATCACTTCTACTGTAGGTTTTTTTGGAGCGGTGTGCTAGCACAGCTCCCTTTGTGTGGCTTTGTGTGTCCAAATTGTGTTGGTCAGCACGGCGGCATCTGCGCATGCGCGGACTTTTACCGTGTGTCCAAATTGTGTTGGTCAGCACGGCGGCATCTGCGCATGCGCAGACTTTTACCACACACACACACACACACACACACACACACACACACACACACACACACACCGTGATAGCCGCTAGAGTGGAGGCTCACGAAGCATGCAGCCACCGTAGCGAGCCACGGGCAATCAAGAATTGACACATGTCAATATATAAATTGGTGAAAAAAAAGTCAGGGCCTATTCTATTCTCTTCCCCCTGCCACGGGAGGTTAATGTTGTCAATCTGTGGGTCAAGACCCGCAGAGAGGTCCCCAAAATATGTATATTCAATATTCAATTATATATATAATATATATATATATATATATATATATATATATTTACCTGGAACTGCTCAAATTCACCGCTCCACTTCGAACCGAGGTTTGATTTTTTTAACTTTCATGACATGGACTGAAGACAAACAGGCAACCTATTAGTCCTCATAGAGCTATGCATAGCTGAGCCATGATTGGCATTGTCAGCACCTCTGGAGGAAAGCAGACAGAGTGACTTAGACAGACAGCAGTTTCGCATTAGAATCATGTCTCTTCATGGTGGCTCAACTAAATAAATAAATAAACAAAAATGAGAAAAGAAGGATAAAGACATATATGGATATATAGATGAACCGCTGCCCCACCCACACATACATACATACATCTAAATGTATGCAGTGAAGAACAGCAGACATTGGGACGCTATTGTCTAAAGTAGAGAACACTGTAATTTCAACAGGAAAAGCTCATTGCTATTGTTTTTATAACCATGCTCATGAAGTGAAACAACTGCTGCAATATACTGAAGTGCAATTGAAAAGTGCACATTTTGGTCAATAGCTGCCTATAAGTAAGTATTACCAAATAAAGTAATCAGGCATCAACAACATACTTTACTACGCAGAGTGTGCAATGTTGCATTATATCATCGTTGCAAAGTCGAAAACATTACTCAAAACTGGAGTTGTTGACAGGGTGTGACCAGAGTTACCATGGCAACACAGGAAGCATGGAACCACGCCTGTGCGATCAACAATGCTCCACATTCCACAACTCTGTACACTGGGTTCATTTCACTTCATTAATGTAAGACAGGGGTCTTCAATGTTTTCAGGCCAAGGACCCCTTAGCTGCAGAGGGAGATGAAGCAGGGATCCCCACTACATATTGTATAAAATTGTGTTGCAGATTCTCATCGATTTCATGGATAGATTCATAGACTTGTTTGACAGCGCTGTCATCAGTGCATGTTGGATTCGTGTTAATGTGTTTTTTCAGACATTTAACTACTTAAATTGTCGATACTAAGTAAACTTGACCTTTCACTCTGTACTTGGTCTGCTCTTGAGCTTGTAGTTCTGCTATTTTTGGCTAAAGTTCTCCTCAGAATAGGGATGTGAGGGTTGAAGTTGTTATTTTAAAACAATTATCCTATCACACAAAGATTTGGCAGCCCCCATGTTGTAACTCTGAGGACCCAGAGTTACAACATGGGGGCTGCCAAATTGAAGACCCTTGATGTAAGACCTGCGGCCCATTCTAAAAATATCTTCTAAATCCTAATGGTTTTCTGGTTTCTTTATCAGTGGTGCTCAAACTTTTGAATGTCAAGGACCCCTAGAATTACAATGTATTTGACCGTGGACCAACCCAGATCACAAAATATTTTGTTCCAGGGACCCAGAGAAAAAAAGATTTGAGTTACCGTACACATGTTCGCTTTAAAAAAATATATATTCAGATTTGCATATATTTCAAGAGTCTGCATGTAACATGCGCAACATGTACACATACCGGTACGTACTGTACACGAACAAGCACAATGTAAACAAACCTAAGAAACTAAGGAAACCAGACACAACACATAACAATTATATTCTATGACAAGGAGTTCTAAATGGGGCTTCTGATAGTAGAAGCAGGGAAGACCATATCTGGGACATAGTTGGCCCATAGCAGCAGTGTGTATACTGTAAACCCAAGGCAGTGAAACATGCTCCACAGACTAATCACTGCAGAATTACTGCCTGGATCTCCGAAGAGAGCTGTTATTTTCAGACTAATGATCGTGCTCATCATCATCATGCGTATTTTATCGATTCTGAATGGGGTTTCATGGACTCCAGGGTAAAATGAAAGCCACTCCCTCACTTACACTCAGTCTACATTTAAATCGCTCTCCTACAGTTCCAGAGGTGGAGTGGGAGTTGCTAATCTTGAAACAACAGACTAAATGAGAGGAAGGGACAGACAGATGGACAGGTGGACAACAAGTAACCTCATACCACCAGGCTTCCACCCGGCACAATTATCATTGTTATTTTCCAACTAATGCAGTTGTAATTTTCACACTCAGCACCCAAGTTGTTTGGATACCGATTTCACGCTCATACAGTAGATACACGCAACAGGGTTCTAAATAGGGCCCTATCTTGCATGCCGCCCTTAGAAATAGTTCAAATAGCTGATCTACATCAACATGTAAGCTTGTAGATCGGCTAGTTGAACTATTTTAAAATGTTTTTCAAAATAGTAAAGAATTGTAAAAAAAAAAATGTTTAGGGATAAGGGGTAAGGCAGAGTCTAGAAGCCCTACTAGAATCCCTTGTCAGAGTCTATGACCTGGGATTAAGGTTTTGATCGATTGAAGAATTTGTTAGAAGTTTGCAATAGGAAAAAGTAGTTTCATAACATTTACACAGGAACCACTTTACCACTTAGGTGTGCTGTCAATGGGTCCAACACATGTTGAACCTGTGTATCCCAGGTCATCACAGTGTTTTCTAAGTGAAACCGGTATTAGAGGAAAACATAGGAGTACACAGTAGAGCAGAGAAGGAAAAGGGAACCGAATTGGAGGGTAACTGAAGGGATTATAAAACCTGAGAGAGATTGTAAAAGAGCAATAAAACACCACCCCCTCTCTGTGTAAGATCTGGCAACTGGTGTCTGGGTTTTATCCCATCACGACTCACCTCATCAGTGTGGCAAAGTGCATGCAGCAGACACGCACACAGACCAGTGAGTCCACACGAAGAACCCGGTAAGCAATGTAATTGAGTGAAGGTGTGCGATGACGGGGAAATCTCGCACTTTCGAACAACCATCATTTCGACAACGGAGCGTGACTCACCCCACGGAGGTTAGGTTTAGGGTAAGGGTTAGGTTTGGGTGTCGAAAAGATGACACATAGAAACAGCGAAACGGTCCCTGCTATGACTAAATGCTGACATGATACAATTATTCTCCTCTCCTAAATAAACCATGTATATGTAACTAGAACTAAATATCCCATAGCAATGCCATATTTCTAAGTGTTCTCCAATTAGCTAGTAGCTATGCCCCTCCCCTAAAAGCTTTTGTCCAATGCTAGCTTAGCAACCGGCAGCTTGCCAAGGCTGTTGCCACGGCAAACCTTGGCAAGCAGGAAGTTATTCTAAGCTAGCATTGGACAAAAGCTTTTTGGGAGGGGCATAGCTACTGGCTAATTCTTGGCTAATCATATAGCCTAATGAATGAAAGTCCTGGGGACTTGTTTCCATTGTGGTCCTATGTAGTCAATTCATCAACATAGCATTAAGATAACACAAAAATACTGATCATCAACACAAACATTGGCAGTGAATAACACCTCCTTCTATGGGAAAAGTGAGTTTACCTCCCTTTGTGGTCTGATGGATTTTCAGGCCTATTTTGAAAGAAGGAAGAAGTTGCCAGCACTCAAGGAATCTCCTTTTTACATGATTTTATTTACCTGACTGGACAAGAGCAAACGGACACGTTTCGACCTTGTTGGTCTTCGTCTAAAAAGGAGATTGCTTGAGTGCTGGCAACTTCTTCCTTGTCTCATGTTATTTTGAGCCGTGCACCGAAAATATTTAATCTAATTTGGAGTGTTGCAGGCTTTCTGCTCTGTTGCAGCCACCTTTCTCTACTATTTTGAAAGAAGCCAGAGTCACAGCTGTAGAGACATGTGAGGGAGGTGAGAACCGTTTGATGGAGTCATTTCTGATGTAGGTGAGAGTCGACCCCTAGACAACAGC
Source organism: Nannobrachium achirus (assembly GCF_963921795.1). Taxonomy (NCBI): domain Eukaryota; kingdom Metazoa; phylum Chordata; class Actinopteri; order Myctophiformes; family Myctophidae; genus Nannobrachium; species Nannobrachium achirus. The sequence goes on from NC_137829.1 coordinate 11,315,324, forward strand.
CATTTGAAATGAAACACTGAACAGAAAAAGGTACTTAACGTTTCTCTAAAGTTGAGGAACATAACTTTACAACTCCATAATGAGATCCAGAGACACAGGTGTGAAGCAGCTTTTTTCGGTCTGTCCTCCAGTGTACTTGGCGGGGTTTTCAAATTACTACTGAGATATACAGAGTCATAATCACGAAAGAATAAACTCTGAATTCAGGCATTTTTATTCAGTGGTGGAAAATTCTGTATTTATGCTTCTGGTGAAACATGGTTAACTGAAATGACTAATACCAACTACCCCCCGCCCTGTGTGGGTGTTCGTTGCAATCCTAATTCGAAATCCCCAGACCCATTAAAAATGTCCCTGTCTGATGTATAAATC
>NC_137829.1:11320695-11370695 GCF_963921795.1 Nannobrachium achirus
ACTTTTATCTCCTTTGCGGCTTGAAGCTGATGGAAAGGATCACAGTAGTACAGACAAGAGGACGGACAGACATTGTTCATTATTGGTTACAGAATATTAAATGAAATTCCATGACCGTGTGTAGTTTGGAAATTCATGTGCATACACACACATGTACACATGCAGAGTGCACGTGTCCTTTAAAATAGATGCTACTCTGTCCACACAAACAATAGCCCCCTTGTCTTTAAAGTGCCCCTGCCATCTTTACATGAAAGTGAGGCACTTAATAGTCTCTTAAAGCTGAACCAGAGATGACTCAGATGAGTGTAGGGTGGAAAGGTCAAACTGCATGGACTTGGATGAAAAAGAAAAGGAAAAAGACAAGGAAAATGGAAGTAGAATTTATTTTCACTCTATAGCTGAAGAAAATGAGAATTATGATCTTGTGCTTTTCCATTATGTGAATGTGTTGTTGTGAGGGGTGTGTGTGTGTGTGTGTGTGTGTGTGTGTGTGTGTGTGTGTGTGCGTGCGTGCGTGCGTGCGTGCGTGCGTGCGTGCGTGCGTGCGTGCGTGCGTGAGTGCGTGCGCGTGCGCGTGCGTGAGTGCTTGTATTGTCCTTGACAGTGGTGTTGAATCTTCCTGCACTTTGACAAGGCTATAGCCTAGAGAGTCTCCTTTTTATCAAACCACCCTCAAAGTATGGGCGCGCACACACACGCACACGCACGCACGCACGCACGCACACACACACACACACACACACACACACACACACACACACACACACACACACACACACACACACACACACACACACACACACACACACATAAAAGTACTGTATTCTCTTTGCTTTTGACTGCTAACAAGAATGCTAATTAAATTTTATTTCAAGGCCCATTGTAACTTTTTAAAGAACTTCGCTCTGCAACTGACTGACCTTGTCAATCTTTTTCTTTTTTCCCAATCGAGACCAGAAGAGAAATGCAAGCAAATAAATGCGTCTTAGGTTGAGTTCATTTTTACAAGCTAGTTGAGAGTTTGTATTTCTTCTATGCATAACTTCGGAGTCTCACCATGACTTTGAACAGAATTGGGTCAGGCAGTCGCTGAGGCGCCTTTAAAATCCCTGACCCTTAGCAGAGGTTGACGGAAATGTGATAATTCTCCTCCACTTTTGCCATATGCTGGGGTGTACATTCACACATACACACAGGCACAGACACACATGCACACACATTCATGCACATGCACAGCTGTTTGTTGTCTGTCTACTGAGCATCCTTTTTTTAATTTCTTTTTATTGTCGAACAGCTTGCCAACATCGACCCAACTGCACAGAGGGGCCGACTGTCCATCCCTCCCGACTATTCCAAATTGTTAGTGATAGTGGCAGGCTTGCACCCCCCCTCTCTCCTCCCTTCACCTCATCCATGCATTCTGTTATTTCTCATTGCTCCACGACGGTCTGTCGGCCTTTGACAGGCGTTTAGGTCAGGGCCAGAGACAGCAGGGATAGACGAGACTCTTGATAACAGGTTTGGGCTTGGGGCTTGCATCATAACTGCACTTTTGTGCTATATACATCATCCCTGTTAGTTACCGATAAGCATACAACTCCAACTAAATCAACAGGGCAGGCGTTCAAAGTGTCAAATGAGCCTTAACTTATGTCTCCTTCCATCATCTCTCCATTGGAATTACGGCCGTACACAGGGTGTTCATCAAAATAAACGAGTCATGTAAGATCATCGAGCGCAATGACCACTGACGGCAATCAGACTGTAATAACAGTCAGGTTCAGCAAGTTCAACGATTTCACGTATAATAGGCAGAATACGTTTTTGTTATTGTTGCAGTTTGTCAACTTCACATTCCAATGGAGCCACCCTTCCTCTTCATGGCACTTTTGAACGCTTCCGCCAAACTCATGACGTATTGTTATTATTATTAGCCGTCTCAGATCTTTTTTGGTCCAGAGGGAGAACCATGTGTTCCCTACCTTCCCTGTCTCTGTGGCGACAGGGAAGTACATGACAGTTGGGGGCAAAGCATTCAGAATATATATGGACATGTTTTTGTGGAACATGGAAATCTTTGCCAATTATAGTCACAGACAAAAACACAGACCCGCTAATGTGCACACATGCGCACGCACACACACACACACACACACACACACACACACACACACACACACACACACACACACACACACACACACACACACACACACACACACACACACACACACACACACAGACAGACAGACAGGCACAAAGATATCTTGTTCCCACAAGACCAGAGACACTGTCTATATAAAAGGGATCAGTGGAGAGTCATTGTACTCAACTTCCTGTGACGTGTGTCATTTCCTGTTCTACATCAAGTGAGGCAGCTTTTCCCATGGCGGGATGGACAGCGACGCTGCACCTCATCTTTTCCAAACTGGGTCAAGATTCTGTTCCTCTGTGTTCCACATTGCTATTCAAACCACCATAACATCTGTCCATAAATGGTGCCCAAATTCTGTCCCTCTGTCAAACAGGCATTTTATCTCTTTCCCTATCCTGTTTCAGCATCTCTTCTCTCTGCAGTGCGTTGTAGCAGGCCGGACAGGGGGAGACTGTGAGTTTATTGCTCCTCGCTCTCTGCTGTTGATCAAACCAGATTCTCTGTCTGTGATACCCCAGACCCCTCCCTGTTTCTGAGAATAGAGAGAGGAAGACTTTCAGCACAAAGGAGAGCATTGATCTGATATTCTGCTAAACACGTTTTCTGCTGGGGACGCAGGAACGCCTTGTGCTCGAGTCCTCAAGCTCCCAGTGACTTTCATGACATACAGTACAACAAGAACAGTTTTCTGCCATTTATTTTTGAGCGGTGCTGCTAACCACTCCAAAACGTGGCTTTGTGTTTTTCACCACGTGTTTTTGGATGACGTAAATGTGACGTAACCTTTCCAAGGATCTTCCCATGGGGTTATAACTACATGTGACATGACGTCACAGGATATCAGTATTTAAGCCACGTCATGTGGGTCTATCATCAGCAGCAGCAGCACCGCTCACTTCGCAATGGTGTGATTTTTTTTTGTTTTAACACATCACAAACTGGATATGGATGTCTGACCTTTATTCTTGTTGACTGTGTACAGGAAAAACCTCAGTGTTAAATGAACTTGGAGAGTGGACCCAAATGGACCTGTAAAGTTCAATGTTTACACTCTCATAAATGAAGTACTTAATGTTAGTGTTTTGGTCTTATGAACTATATATTTTAGTATGCTTTTATACCTAATGTGTTTGCTTGTTACTCCAAAACTAGTGTGCCCATTCTTCCTAAATGGATAAGAAACAAACAACAATGAGCACTCTGGATGTGTGCCGTGGGGAGGGTGATATTTTTCTGAACGCCTTCGATGCACAAGCTGCTGCCAGTGGAGTGGGTGGTACTGCTGGAGAGCCATGCTGCCAAATCTCCCCTCTCCCTCAAGCAAAACTCCATCAAATTAACATCGTAACTCCCTCCACAGAGCAACAATCCACTCCATTCTCTCTCTCTCACACACACACACACACACACACACACACACACACACACACACACACACACACACACACACACACACACACACACACACACACACACACACACACACACACACACACACACACAGACACACACACACACACTGACCCTATCCCCCTCTCATTGTGCTAATTGACAGTGTCTCCATCTCCTTCCTTCTCACTATGTCACTATCTTTTCACACTGTCTATAATAAGTGTCTGCCTTCATTTCATCATCAGACCTCCAGAACGTGCAGCGTGGGAGCATTGAGCTCCAGTCCAGACACAGCTTATATAGACACATAGGTCAGTGTGATATCATATGGCTCAAATAACCCACGCTGTGACTACTGGGTGTGGTGCGTGGACCACCAGGGGCGTCACACCAAATTCTGGGCCCTGGGTACAAGGATTCACTGCGGGCCCCCCATGAATGTTAACTATTGAAAAATAGCAGATATACAAGCTCACAGCGTGGCACCGAGTGCCGCGCTGTGAGCTTGTAGATCTGCTATTTTTGAAAAATCGTGAAAATGTCAGTGATGCTCAAACTTTTTCATGTGAAGGACCCCCCATCTCAAAATATTTAGTTCCAGGCAACCCCCAGAAGCAAAATTTGAGTTACAAATGTTCACTTAAAAAATACATATATTCAAAGATTTGCGCACATTTTCACGACTTTTAAAAAATAGCAGATCTACAAGCTCGCAGCGCGGCACTCGGTGCCACGCTGTGAGCTTGTAGATCTGCTATTTTTCAATAGCTAAAGTTACTAGGGCCCCTCCACCTTGGGCCCTGGTAACTCAGTCCCACTTTCCTACCCCTTGTGACGCCCCTGTGGACCACTGGCAAACCCCCCCCCTCCTCCTCGACGTTGTTATGGCTCGCAGTCAACCATAAACCTCCCTCATCCATTCACCACAGCTGTAACAAACCTCGGCCAATTTCGGCCAGCTGTGAAAGATCAGCAAAGAGTGAGGGATCCGTGTAGAACGGAGTGTACGTATTCTAAAAGCCAGGGTCCTCCTCTGGGGCGGCAGACACACACATTTGGATGGAAAAGCAGTCTAGGCAGGAGATGAACGACATCTGTGAGAACCCAGCCTCCATTTCCACTCGATTCGCAAAACAAAACAACGTGATTATGTATAGAGAGAGATTTGGATCCGGCAGGGATGTGCAGAGAATGTTAGAGAGGCAGGGGCTGAAATTTCTAAAGGGGCCTTTTGGTGAAAATACCGAAAATAGCAGACCTCCAAGCTCACAACGCGTTGCAGCGCAACCCGTTGTGAGCTTGGAGGCCGGCTATTTTCGATGCTTGATTTCTACACAGAGAGGACAATTCTTTCAACATACAATGCTGCATTCAAGTTCAGGAGGATTGGACAGGGCAATTATCTTGAATGCTGCCTTCAGGTATGGCATGGAAAGAGGGCATTTGCATTTCTTTCACCATAGTAAAAAAAAACTGCATTCATGGTCTGGAGAGGGCACTTTTTACAGACAGATAAAAGGGCAGGGGCTCAAGCCCCCTTTGATGTCTGTGTGCACATGCCTGGGATCCAGCGACATGCAGGACTCTGCATGGCGTGGGGAATTTATGACTGAAATATGTAAGAAATAAGACAAAGGGTGGGGGGGCTGACAGACATTAACTATAGCAAATTTATAGTATAACATTTATGGTTTAGGTGGAAAATACCAAAGAGAGCCAAGTCACAGTGTTGAAACGTCTTCGACAGATCTGATATGTGGAGCAGGATGGGATGATGGAGGGTAGATAGGGAGTGGTGACCAAGAGGATGTTTTTACTACTTATAGCCTGCTATTGTTTTCTGAAAGAAAGCTCAAAACCATGCCAAGGCGCATAGTAAAGAATAAAAGGTCCCTCAGAGCATTGTAATCATCATCATCATCATTGTCATCACTTATTCATAAATAACATTATATCCCTCTCATCTGGCTAAGTTCAAGTGTGAGCAAGTGAGCGAGAGAGAGAGAGAGAGAGAGAGAGAGAGAGAGAGAGAGAGAGAGAGAGAGAGAGAGAGGTCCAGCTCAAGGTCTGACCCCTCTGCATCCTTCAGATGTGGAATGTGGAATGTACTTCCTCAGTCTCTCCCTCTCCTCCTCCTTAAGGGGTTTCCTGTATCCATGGTGAGCATGTATGGTATAGGTCATAGGTTCCACATACTGTAAAGTTGATCCGGCAAATTCTCCACTCATGCCCGTCAGCAAACACAATTTCCCAGACATTTCTTTTCCATCCACTGTTTAGTTTTTTTGGAAAGAACCCACCCCCACATGTTCTGTTCTCACAAGTAGTGATTGTAAAAGAAAAGAAGAAAAGATTCTGTTTCGTTTCTTGTATAGTTAAGCTGTGTCACATAAGCTGCACTGAGAGGTTTACAGCTCCTGGGAGAACTATGATTTGAAGATGAGTGACGTAGAGGGAAGTGGCCAGCGTCTGCTCTGGAAAAACCTTGTCTTTTGTGTTCTGAGAAAAGAATGCACCTGCCTACAGTGAGCCGGATATAGTAGCATGATATTGTAGTTTAGATCCTGGGATCTCATGTATTGTCATTTCCCACCAAATTTCTTTGCTGGGTGTACACCTGTTGTCACCCAACCATTCTCAATGGGAATTTTCAAACTGGTACTCACACAAGGGGTTTGGCGCAAACTGTCTCACTGACTGGCTGATTACAAGGCTTCCCTTACCCTCCCTCAGGCCTATTATCTCATTATGAGGCTGATGTTTAGTCTATCTCTCCCGAGATGCTTTCACAACATCAGCCCTGCTGTGTCCCTTTCTCACCGACTCACCCCTCTGTCTGGCCTCCCTTTCTCTAATGGAACTCCCACACCCCAAAGACCCCACTCTGACCTGTTCCTCTGCAGAGCTTTCACCACTTACTCTATCGGAATAACGTGATAAGCATATGAGGCCTAAGGGCTGCTGGCAGTGGGCTTCGGTCAAGAGATTAGCCATGGCTAATGAGTCTATATTGTATTCCATACATAGACCATAATGCCAAGTCACGGCAGGCCCAGAAGCAGTGTCTGTAGTTAATTATCATCTTCAAAATTGTTTGTTGCATTGTTGTGATGCTTTACCTTCTCCTGGACAGCCCACGGGCTTTATTCAATCGTTCATAATAAGGAATCCAGAGATGGAGACAAAGGTTAAAGAAAGGAAAGAGATATATACGTAGTGGCTAGTTAGCATGTGTAGCTTACCCTGCCGCCTTTCTCCGGGAAGCATTGACAGCCACCGCTGCAGTCTCTCCCACCACAGGGAACATTGTGTTTCTTGCCACCCTGTCAGAGAAAACACACAGAGAAAGTACAGGTTAGAGTCAGACAAGCCAAGGTGTGCATAGCCTCAACATAATACACAAACACTATCATAACGTGTTATCTTCCCACTGGGTTTGAGCAACTTTTGCGATAGCTAACAGTGTGGGGGGGCAAACAATCATGTACAAGGTGTGACAGGCAATGTTTGGGCACTCTGTGGTTTCTGTGCACATTAGCTGTATACGCCTGCGGATCTGTCGCATGAATGTGGATGATTGTCTGAGTGCTGTCTGAACTGTTTTTGTATACTCGTCTAGAGAGCTTTGGGATGCAGTTGGCATGACTCATACTGGACGTCATGGCACAATGGACAACCAAGTGTCCATGAAATCCTTCCATTCATCAAGGGCGTCTGGCCTTTGACAGGCAAATGTGTCTGGGAGAAACCCAGAAGACCCATCAAGATGCTAGACTGCATACCACAAAAAACACAACTGCCACCAGAAGGGTGGCAGTTGAAAATGACACGCAGTCAATGGAGGGTCACTATAGACATGACATGATCAAAGATATGGGGAAAATAGGGTTTCCAAACCACATGTTAGGGGCGGCAGGACACTAATCATAGTTGACTGAGACAAGCTTGACGCGGGACATGATTAAAGACATAAGTACATCTGGGGAGGATGGCTCTGTTTATCTTTAGTACGATATTGCGTAATTTAAGAGCCCAAATTAGAACCATGTACCAGTGCCTTGTTTACAACTTGATACAGCCACAGTGACAAGATATCGTGAATACGAGACAAGCATCTAGGCACAGAAAACACGGCACAGAAAACAGACAAATATTAACATCCCGACATTCCAAAACAATTATAATTTGCATCGAAATGTCAGCATGAACACATCACTGTTCACACGGTCCCTCCCTTTAATAGCTCTGTGGTTCAAGCATTTAACTTTCAAATACCTGGAACGCGCCCGAGTCGCGCTAGATTTTAACCACTTTAACCACTATTTTATGCCTTAACCATTGAAAAATAGCAGATATACAAGCTCACAGCGCGGCACCGAGTGCCGCGCTGCGAGCTTGTAGATCTGCTATTTTTGAAAAATCGTGAAAATGTGTGCAAGTCTTTGAACATCTTTGACCCGATCTTTGACCCGACTTCTAAATCCTTCCTCTAAATCAGTGGTTCTCAAACTTTTTCATGTCAAGGACCCCCAGAATTACAGGTATTTAGCCACGGACCCCCATCTCAAAATATGTTGTTCCAGTGACCCCCCAGAAGCAAATATTTGAGTTACAAACATTCGCTTTTAAATAGATATATTCAAAGACTTGCAAAGAAAAAACATGATTTTTCAAAAATAGCAGATCTACAAGCTCGCAGCGCGGCACTCGGTGCCGCGCTGTGAGCTTGTATATCTGCTATTTTTCACTGGTTAAAGCAGTCAATAATCCTAGGCCTAAATGGGTTAAGGCCCTCAGGCACGTCCATTTAGCTGCATGACTGGAGACGCACCATCTGAATAGATTGAAATGTTTCCTTTCCGAGTTTATCTCCACGGAGCATGGCAATGAATAGTGAGTGAATGACAACAGAATTAAGGAAAAACACATTAAGCATTCAATTTCAAGTTTCCACAGCCATTCTTGGGATGAAAAGGCCCTTTAGAGTGCTATTTATTAGCATTTGTTCATTAATGAATCTATGAGTCTATACAGACAGGCTCCGTGGTTGGTAGCTTATCTCATGACGTCTCTGTCCTCTGTCTGCCTACGTCTCCCACCTACACAGCCATACCATAGTCTGCTTAGCCAGCAAATGCCTCAATGCCCTCCCCCTCCGCGGCATGAAAAAGGAAAAAAGAACATCAGAACTATTCTAAACGGCCACTTTATGCCCACATTGGCGACAAAATGGCAGATAAAGTAATAACAGAATAATTCTCCCTCATATCACTCTGACACGATATCCCAAAGGCCCAGCTGACAAAGACCACATTGAGACCCTCCTCACACACAAAGACAGTCTTTTAGCCTGTGTCCTTTAATGATCTCCTATCTCCACAACACAAAAGACCCTATTCCATCCTCTGGAGAATGCTTAAAAGGCAGAGTTTTCTCCTTAATTCTATCTATGGATCTTGAGGGGTGAACCATTTTAACTAGTGTTTGATATAGTACGTAGCTAAGACATGACACAATACAGATAGGTTTGTATTTACTCTGCACAGTGCACACTATGGCAGTGTACTCAGCAGCATTGATAATAATTCAACACAAAAATGTCAATGTCAACATCTGGTCTCATTGTAAATGATGTGCAAGGGAATGTATTTGATGATGGCATCCATTACCCAACACAGCTGTGTGGTGGAGTTATAGTGTGACGCCTTGAACAACACATTCACTTTACCTCCGGCCAAGCACACAAAAGACAATGGAGAGGTCCCCCAGAAGGACAATGACATGACACGAAGCTATGCAAAAAGCCATTGACTTTACAGTGTTGCTTAAAATAGTTGATGACTATTTCACCTGAAGACAATGGTATTGTGTTACAGTATCCTGTTTCTCTGACCCACCATCACAACAAGCAAACAAGTGTACACTAATAATTCTAACATAATTACACCTAATACACCATGCGTGTGTGCGTGTGTGCATGCGTGTGTCTGTATCAGAGGTGAACATGTACCCATGCGTTCATGGCTGTCAATGTGCATGCCTATAGGCTTTCAAAACATCACAACACATCATTAGAAAAGTAAAGTATCTAAATAAGGTGTTATAGCCAAATTAATGATAGCAGTGTTGCTAACAAGTACGGTGCCATGTCATTTTTTGGTGAATGCTAACATGGTGAAATGCCAAACTGCCGACGCTGGAGAATGTTAACCTGGTGAATGCTAACCAAGTGAATGTTAACCTGGTAGGACCAACGGGAGGTCGAACCAATGCTCCCCACAAGTAGCACCTCAACCAAGGTACAGTAGCCTATTTAATTTCCTCTCCAGCCACTGCCTGTTTCCTCACATCTTTTTGTTTATTTCAGAGAAAGGGCCTTGGGTTGTTGAGTTCTCAAGATATGAACCAGAACAGACCAGGCCAAGACTGGGTTTGCAACACGCTGAAACCATATAGTATGAGATAGAAACAGACCAGACCACCCGCAGCGATACAGCTTAGCGTTTGGCTGGGTGACAACATAACTGAGTTTTTAGTTTTTGTTTTTTAACATAAATCTGACACAACATTAAATTGATGTAACACTACAAGCCTTCCAGTCTCAACAGTGTGGAACTGATCACTGGCCCAGACTCAACACTATGAAATATCATAAAGGAAGTGGCTCATCTGAGACAGCTGCAAAGCTAAAGGCAAAGCCATATGCTGCTAATCATTGGTCGTCTACATGTGAATGTTCATTACTGGTGTGAACATAACGGGAACTGAAGTCATCCCATTTGAATGCAAAAGCAGCAATCAATATTTGTAATGGAATGTGTCGGGGAAGTCGAAATTCCTTGTAAGCTCTTGTTCTGAGAACTATCATACAGTGTAACAGCAGTGTATATGAAGTGAAACTATGACAACAACTCCAGGGCAGTTCCCAGGAGCAGGTCTGCTGCTGTACTTCATCGTTGGTTTGCTGGTTTACAGTATAGATCTCCTGTGTTGATCATCTTTCTTGTCATGCTGTCATTATAAACTGCAATCGGTGGTCTGGGTCTGGGAGAACCAGTGTGGTCTGCTCTGTGTGTGTGTGTGTGTGTGTGTGTGTGTGTGTGTGTGTGTGTGTGTGTGTGTGTGTGTGTGTGTGTGTGTGTGTGTGTGTGTGTGTGACACGCATGTACACACATGTACACAGACACACACAAATGCAAAAACACACAGATGAAAACCAGGTGAAGTTCAAGCCCCTGGCACAGCGACCCGATCCATATGTCTGTTCTGTATACCCCTGCCAGTCCACAGAGGCAGGAGAAGGGAACTCACAACATTCCCACGTTTCTAAAATCCCACCATATATCCCCTGACTCTAATGTTAACTGAAACAACATTATAGCGGCAGGGAGTTCAGCCTCGCTGTGGCTGCTCATGCATTGTTTTTCCTCTCCAAGCCGTACTGGTGTCTCATGAGCCAATAAAATCCTTTATACTAACAGTAAAATATGTTCAATGTTCTGCACTTGAGGCTGTGCGGCTGGGATGTGTACTTGAGTAATATCCCTGCAAAGGATAACAGCTTGTTCCTCTGTCCAGTTGAAAGGTCACTGACGTTCCCTTCCATCAGAGATATACATGACACATTATGAAGGATTTATTACGGCAATGGCCAAGGATTATCTCTGAGTATTCGTTTCAATGGAGACAGATGATTTACAGGAAACCTCATTTGCTGTAACAATGTCCTTACGATGTACAGTATAGGAGCCTTGGCCCCAGGAAACAGAGGAGAACTGTGGTTGGATCCAAACAAAACAAGCACACAGTAAATACATTTTTCTTTTCACCTTTAAAGTAGCCTATACAGTACAACATACATACCGGTATACATAACATAACACAAGCATGTAACATAGGTCTCACTATATATAAAATCATACTTTAAAAACGGTTCGGATGTAAATGTGTGAGCGCTCAGGGCCGGACATGGCAAGGTGGTCTTCAGAGAGAAGCCACTGTGGTCAGATTAATGATGAACATTGTTTACTGTTGCCTCCCTGTTTTTTATGACCATCGGTGCCTCCCTCCCATGTCCATTGACCTCTACTATATAAATGAAATGATTCCACTCCAGCTGGGTAAACTATACTGTAATATTCTCCCATATCTCTCTCTCTCTCTCTCTCTCTCGCTCTCTCTCTCTCTCTCTCTCTCTCTCTCTCTGCCATTTTATTTCTAGCATTAATCTGGGCTTGGTTATACATGATGATTCTTCACATAGCAGTTTAGTATACAGCCATCTGTTTCACTGCTTGAATGGCTTCCCTTTTATACTATCTCAACCTTTTATCTTTCCATATCAACAGTGAGCATTTCCCATAGTAATGGACGCGGCGGGTCTTGCCACCAATATGTCTTCAGGCCATGTTGGCCAAGTTTGTTGGTTTGTGTGGTCTATTCTGTGGTCAGGTTGACTCCCCATCATCTTGGTTTATCCCTGCACTGTTTGTAGAACTCTTACCACAAATTTGACCACATCTCATGGCATGCCACACGGCAGCAAAGAAGAAACAATGACAAAACCATGCACACACACACACCCACACCCACACGCACACACACACACACACACACACACACACACACACACACACACACACACACACACACACACACACACACGCGCGCACGCACACACGCGCACGCACGCACACACACACACACACACACACGCATTTGTCTTGTTTTTTTAGACAGAGAGTTAGTAGTTAGGGAGGTGTCTTGGACCTCTGGCCCACATTGAAGGACAGTCCAACTCTGTAATTCACAAATAACCCCAAAACACACAGCATTTTCACTACTTCAGAGGAATCAAGAACTGTTCTCCCATGATGAAGGAGCGAACAGATCAAACAACAGGTGGTTTAAAAACTCAAGACTCCTAACTATACCTTCACTTACAGCAAACAACACACACACACACACACACACACACACACACACACACACACACACACACACACACACACACACACACACACACACACACACACACACACACACACACACACACACACACACACACACACACACACACACACACACACAAATGTTCATGAGTCGGGGGCGGCCGGTGGCCTACTGGTCAGGGCGCATACCATATAGGCATTGCCATTTCGGCATCAATGCCTGCGGCGTCGCCGGTTCGATTCCCGATCCGGACGACCTTTGTCGCATGTCACTCCCCATCTCTCTCTCCCCATTTCCTGTCAGTCTACTGTACTATCAAATAAAGGACCAAAAAAAAAAGAAAAAAAAATGTTCATGAGTCCATGATGATGTGGACACACAGCTGTACATTCCACATCTGTCCAGGCAAATAATCATTCACTATGACGTTCAATATTCCCCACAGACATATCACATTTTGCTCTCAAAAATAAAATTATTTTAAAACGTGCGTGACCAAAATCAGAAGATGTAGAATGACACAATTCAATGAACCTGATTCCATAACTTGTCGCTACCAGTAATTCAAATCACAAATAATTTGTTTCAGGGTTTACAGATAACAATGCATTACATCGGTATACTTGTTTTCCTTCATTGCAACACCTGGGCTTTCATATATAGTATGACAACTAAAACTCTAAAGTGCAGTTTATTGCCGGTTGAACATCCAAGCCTTCGCAAGACCTCAATCTCGAGGTCACAGCCATCGTCACTCCCCCTTGCGAGGATGGACAGGACAGATTGCCTCTCATAGGTGGCTTCTCGGCTTACACACATGAAACAGCCAAGTGGAGCGTAAACAGTGTTTGTGTGTGAGGACCCCCCTCCATGCTTGAGGGATCAAATGAACAGCGACCAGGGACCCCTGGAGGTCACCATCGCTGTTTGATGTGGGATCAGCGGAGACTTATCCCTCACCTCTTGTCCAGCTCAGGACCACTCGGAGCACAGAATTATGTCAAATGTGTCTGTTTATTTAACTCGGAGAGTGTACCAAATGGAACCAAATGGACCAGTAAATGGACCACCAGTCCATTTGGTTCCGTTTGTACAATGGCTGAGTTTCAAATGGATAAGTTTGAGGACTTTTCTGTGTACTAAATCTCAAGGCTATAAGAGTGAACATGTGACTTTGAGTGGTTCATCATAGGTCCGTGTTGGCAGAGGTTGTTGCTTATCCTCAGTGGGGTTCTGACCCGTCACCTTTCCTCTTTGACCCTTTGGACCAGAGGACATGTTTGAACCCTCCATTCAGGTCAGTGGATGAACCACGTACCCTCTCCTCCGCTACAGGAGCTATAGCATAAAGCACCACTGCAATGGCCTCAAAACACACTTCATCCACGTAAACAGTGACTTAACTGTTCTAACCTAACAAGGGGGGGGGGGGGGGGGGGGGGGGGGGGGGTGTGGACGAGATCCACCTGTTGCCAAAATGAGCTCTTAATGAGATGAATGAAGAATAAGGCCTGTGTGTGTGTGTGTGTGTGTGTGTGTGTGTGTGTGTGAGTGTGTGTGTGTGTGTGTGCGTGCGTGCGTGTGCGTGCGTGCGTGCGTGCGTGCGTGCGTGTGTGTGTGTGTGCACACGTGTGCGTGTGCGTGTGTGTGTGCACACGTGTGCGTGTGTGCACGACACGTGTGCGTGTGTGCATGCGTGTGTGTGTGTGTGTGTGTGTCGTGTGTGTGTTATCACTCCGATTCAAGGTAACAGCTGCAGCTCTTCATTTTGATGTAAAAGGCCTCAACTTAAAGTTGTTCAAACAGGCATCAGAAGTAAAAACATCTGGTCAGAGATGTTTCTGGTGAGGGTTAATGCATGTGCGATGTACGTACATCCGTGATGGTCTTTATTGACGCATGCCAACACCATTTCTCTGTCACTGCTAGAGTGGACCCCAGCTAAATGAGGAACAGCTTAAACACCAACCTTACTTTATTTTTCCTACAAGCATTGTGAGCTTGTAGATCTGCTATGTTTTAATGGAAGACGGGAACGAGGAAAGGGTCAGGGTAACCGGTGTACCTGTCTGTCCCTTTTACGCCCATATACGGAGTTCTCTGTTTCTCTGTCTGTCTGTCTGCCTGTGTCCCTAGTATGCTGATACAGTATATGGAGATTCCTGATGTCATCAGCATTTCCATATATGGGCATATCAGTCTGATCCGTGGTTCCGGAAAACAGGATCTCCATATATTACTGTAGTTTGAAGTTGACTGGTCGGGGCAGTTCTCAACTATATGAACTGCAATTTGTGTCTGCAGCATTCACTGCAAGCAAGAAAGAATACAACCACTCTTAATCACATACATGCTGATTTGAGTTTGTGTTACCAACACTGGCACCCCTACAGTATTTTGGGCATGTGATTACAGACTTGCCCTAACCCCCAAAATTCCAAATATTTCAGAACGGAAGTATATAAGGGCTTAGTAAATAAGACATTTATGCTCAGCTGGTTAGACGTTGAATTCCTTGTTGAATTGAAGCCCACATAAAAGTCTCATACAGAGATCTAACAGGGACTCAAACCAGCAAGGCCCAGCATCATCATCATCATCATCACAAGAAGAGGACAATAAAGGGAGGGGTTGGCATGAGGGTGTTTTAGTTCCAATATATAAAAGAGGAAAGGAGCTAGTCTAAATGACCCCTATGAGTGTGGGTGTGTGGGTAGGGGTATACACATAAAACCACAGGCTGACAAGCAAACAGATGGATTGAACACAGACTCAGTGAACAAGTCATGCTGTTCATTGTTGCTGTCTGTCTGCAAGTGAATCATATGCGTGGCGTGGGAATCATTTACGATTCACAAATACGTACTACATGTTCTCACGCATGCAAGTCAGAGCGAAAACGTGACCGGTGGTGAAAACAAGATTGTATCAGTCTTCTCCTTAATAAGTAACTAAATTCAATCTTGTGCACTTAGTTTGTCTTTCATTCTGGTCTTCCTCTTTTCAGTGGACTAATGCAAACTTAAATAAACGTAATAAACGTAAAGCAGCAAAAGAAAACAAGCACGAGTACATTGAGGCCGACGGCACAGTGGTGAGGCCATTCAGCCTTTGCGCATGCCCCGTTGCAGTTCTTCCATGACATTGCATGCCCATGGCAGCTTGCTGGCCAGCGCAGAATAGATGGGGGGGAAAGGCCTAAAGTAGGGCAGCATGTCAACTGGGTGACTTGGCATTCCCAATGCAGTTTAAGCCTTCCGGTTCTAACTAAACATAGTAATGTATAAAATAATCACATCAAATTGTTAAACAAACATATTTGTATGCATAAAACACACACACACACACACGTACAAAGCAGAAAGCAAAACATGAAACATAATCATGTTTGGCTTGGCTCGGGTTTTGTTATCGGGGCATATGAGCTCTCCCATAAAAGCTCTCCGTTAAAATGATAAGGGAGCTTGTCGTGAGCCCCTTCTAACTGAAGACCACGTCACACGGCCATTGTGGATCTCTGACTTGCTTTACTGTATATCCAGCTAGTCTGCACAGTTGCTGTTGTTCAGCCAGTTCACCTTCCTGCTCTTCCCTTGGGAACATTAAAGTAATGCAGCCTCCATCAAATGCTACACTCGACTCAACACTCTTCCAAATGGAAATGAAGGGAGATGTGATGAAAACTGGTAAGGAAATATTCATGGTCTAGTAGTATGGGAACGGCTCTGAGACCGTACACAGGAAGTCATTTCCCGAGTCCCTGCAGAGCAGCCGTGGAAACCGTACAACCCAGTATTTTAGAGAGAGAGAGAGAGAGAGAGAAATAGAGACACACACACACACACACACACACACACACACACACACACACACACACACACACACACACACACACACACACACACACACACACACACACACACACACACACACAGAGTGAGAGAGAGGGAAAGAGACAGAGGTAAAAACGGAGAGAGAAAGCGTAAGCTAATAGTGTGCGTGTGTGCATGTGTGTGTGTGTGTGTGTGTGTGTGTGTGTGTGTGTGTGTGTGTGTGTGTGTGTGTGTGTGTGTGTGTGTGACTGTGTGTGTGTGTGTGTGTGAGAGAGATTTAGCATTATTAATACAAGTATGACAGGAGATTCTGGGGGCGGGACATGGCCAGGAGAACAGGGAGGGAGAAGAAAGTACCAGAGCAGAGCAGAGTCTCCCACTGTGTGTCTCTGGCTGGATTCCAGTGTAAACACAGCTCTGGTTTCTGCTTTGGGCCCGAAACAGCTGGACCCTTCCTCTCTCACCCAGCCTCAGGTCACACAGAGAGACCCAACTCCATTTCCCTGGAGTCCGTGCTCCTAATCAGCGCTTCCTGCTCAAGAATTAAGGCACTGCTGGCCTGCTTTCCTGGAGCCCAGTGCTAACAGGCTAACCTTTCCCCACCTTTGTCTCCCCACCCCTATATCCCTGCTGGTTACACCTCTAATCAGATAATCACATGACCCATGACATCTAGGTGAGAGGATTCATTGAATAAAAGCCAGGGTATCAGAGATACAGAGGGAGGACGTGATAATGGCAACACATTCTCACTACCAACTCACATACGGGAGCGTGTCGCTGTTACTACATGTCATCTTTTCGACACCCGACTCTAACCCTCACCCTAACCCTAACCTCCGTGGAGTGAGTCGCTAACCCTCTGGTCGAAATGATGGTCGTTCGAAAGAGCGCGATTTCCCCCTCACATACGTGGATTCTAGCCCGGGTTGCACTGGAGGCACTTTTTTTTTCAGCATTATTTTTCAACATACATGGTAGTCATTCATTCATGTGACTGATGACAGAATACAGACCTGATTGAATTCAAGGCAATATACCTTTCAAAACATACAAGCGCATCCTCTGCGTCAGCATTGGACAATGAAACATGACTAGCTGGCAGCCAGAATGCCTTGGATAACATAGCAAAATCCATAGTGTTAAT
Source organism: Nannobrachium achirus (assembly GCF_963921795.1). Classification (NCBI taxonomy): domain Eukaryota; kingdom Metazoa; phylum Chordata; class Actinopteri; order Myctophiformes; family Myctophidae; genus Nannobrachium; species Nannobrachium achirus. The sequence continues at coordinate 11,338,178 of NC_137829.1, forward strand.
TTAACTCTACGAGTGTAAAAATGTGCCACTGCTGCGAATGTTACGTTGTTGTCACAAACCTTAATACCTGCATGGTGTCAGAGTGAGAGAGATAGAGTGTGGGCACAGGGGGAGATAAGACAGGGTCATGTTATAACAGTGAGCATGCGCGAGCATAACTCTGTTAGAGTCCTTCCCATGACAGAAAAAAAGCGATTCAATCTAATTGATTCGACTGCAGCAAATTGCCAGCTGGTCTAAAATGGAATGGTATGTGTACTAGCTATGGTAGCAAAAAGCACTACACTACACTGAAACCAGTGAACACTGGACCTCTTAAACAAGGACCAGCAATGACGAAAGCAAAAATCAGATGCTGGAAGTGTGTCTGCTATGTGTATGTTTGCACGCGCGAGTGTGTGTGTGTGTGTGTGTGTGTGTGTGTGTGTGTGTGTGTGTGTGTGTGTGTGTGTGTGCGTGTGCGTGTGTGTGCGTGTGTGTGTGTGTGTGTTAGCGATAGCTCCCATCTGTTGCTATGGCTATATCCAGCCTCATTGTCTTTACCGTCGTTAGAATCACATGACATGTCTTCCCAAATACATAAATAAGCTAATTCAAACAAATGACTCCAGAAACATAATTGCAGCAGGGCACCTGTAGAGCCAAACAGACTATACACCAGAGTGATTCTCTAAGTTCCCTGTCCAAACACAGCTGAAACAATCCTTCCGTCTGAGCTCACCAAGAGGTTTCACCCCCACTGAGGAGAGACAGGCGACCAGAGATGCACGTGCAGGACGGGGAGAGAGAGAGAGAGAGAGGAGAGAGAGAGAGAGAGAGAGAGAGAGAGAGGAGGACAGACACTCTGCCAAATGTCCCTTGTGGAGATAGATGAGGAGAGAGTGAAGGGAAGACTTACTGCAGGGCAGAGCTCAAGGGCAGAGATGAGGCTATAAAAGGAAGAGAAGGGAGAGAGAGACTGAGGCAGAGAGAGATACTGGAATCTGTAACAGTGGAGAGAGTTTAGCTGAGACACTGAAGCCCAGGAGAGTTGGGAAGACCAAGATCTTGGAATTCTTTCAACGTCGCCTGATGGGACCTTTGCATATCTCCATGAATCACTGGGAGGAGAGGAAGGGGTAGCAGGTCGATGACGGGGGTAGATATTTAGAGACTGTCTGGAGACAATGTCCACAATGATTTGGTTTAATTCCCTTACTTCCATCCAAGTCAAATAAAAAACAGCACCCGTATATCAAATTAAACAAGCCTAATTCAAGGCTCAAGGTGAAGAAACTACAGAGAAGTCTTGGGGGTGAAAAGTGGGATAGGAAAGGGAAGGGAAAAAAAGATGAGTGTTAAAAGGAAAGGAGCCCTTAGCATTTCTTGACGCACGACCAGATATAGGGACTGATAGCATCTCTCTCTCTCTCTCTGTGTGTGTGTGTGTGTGTGTGTGTGTGTGTGTGTGTGTGTGTGTGTGTGTGTGTGTGTGTGTGTGTGTGTGTGTGTGTGTGTGTGCGTGCGTGCATGTGCGTGCGTGTGCGTGCGTGTGCATGTAGGGACCATGGTAGGGACCAAAAACATGAAAGGTGGTTTTCCATGGACTCAAATCTCTGTTGCCCTATCCCTCCAAGTTCCTGGCCCACCGATTACTGATGTTTTAACTAATAGTCTTGTCAGAAAACCTTATATCGTATAAGCATTTTGAACCTGGCATCCCTATTTTGGGCAAGTCATCATAGGAGTTTTAAGAAAGTAAAATAAATAAATAAAATAAATACAAGCTCTACAAGCTGGCTGTTATATCTGCCAGACTAATTTGTTTGGCTCTAAAGCCGGTTTTCCATACCACTTTTTAGCCCGACACTACACGACACGGCACGACACCGCACCGCACCGCATTTTTTATGTAGGTTTTCCACTACAGTACCCTCCCCTCCTCTCCTCCTCCCCTCTCCCCCCCGCTCCCGAAATATATCGACGCCCCTTTCAACATACGGATACTCGTTCTCAGTCTGTAAACACAACGGAGATGCTAACTTGCGCTAATTATTTTTAGAGATGTGGTGGACAATGTTTTAGATGCCACACACTCACACAGGTCTTCATCGAGTCTTTACAACTATAGCGACGACTAACGTCGGGGTGAACATAGTCAAATAATAACTTTATTGGCCAAACCACACAAAGAAGAGTAGAGGCTAGTTGCGCTAGCATACATGCTAAGCTACAGTACAGTACTGTAGATTCTTTTCCCCATTCAACACGGAGATGTGGTGGACAATGTTTTAGATGCCACACACTCACACAGGTCTTCATCAAGTCTTAACAACTATAGCGACGACTAACGTTGGGATGTTCATGGTCAAATTATAACTTTATTGGCCAAACTCCCCAAAGAAGTAAGCTAATGTAGAGGCTATGCTAGCGCAGCAACAGGACAGTACATGTCATGTAGGCTACTGTAGATTCGTTCAACACATGCAGTTACAAATACAAACAGGAGACATCTCACTGAGATCTATATAAAATAACGGATTGCCGACGCATTTGCCGTTGATAATTGCGACTCGCGACGATATAGCCTATGTCCACTGTTTGTGTTGATTAATGTTCTTGGTGCTTCGTGGTATCTCAACTGCAGGGCTGGGGAACACAATTCTGCCTAATCGTCCTCTTTATAAACAGATATATAAAACAAACAGGCTTTGCTTTTATATTTGATTTGCAGCCGTGACTGCATACTAAAATCTGTCTCAAGTTGTTGTGTTGAAAGACAGCTCAGCCGTGAGACTCTGTCTCTGACCAATCAGTATCAGCAGCGTGTATACGTCACTGATTTGGCCTCACTTAGCCCAGGCCGGGTCCACTCGAGAGTGGAGCCGTTAAAGTACCCCGTTAAGTACCACTTTCACACCACTCTACCCAGTTCCTTGCAGTGGAAAACCTGACACAAGTGGGCGGTGTGGTGTGGAGTGGTGTGTAGTTGGGCCTGTGGAAAACCGGCTTTATATGTTGCAGATATTTCCCTAGTACACACATGTTTGCATCTGTGTGGCAACAACAGCGATATTCAAATCTCTTTCTCTAAACCAGCTGACATTCTTCTCATAACACAGCTGGATATTGCGGTTCTCATGCTTTCACAATACCTCAGTAGTAAACAATATCGGACAAGTAATAGCTCATCTGGTCTGACAAAGTCTCCAAAGCTCTACAACCTGGTTCTAGGGTGGGTTCAAAGGCCCAGAATTACCTTAGTGCGCTTAATTCTCAGAGAGGAATGTATGTCATGTAACGTAACGTTAACCCCCAGTGCGAACTGTACATCTCCAAGGATCATGGATCTAAGTGGAAAAATGGGAGGACCACACAAAAACCAGGTCAGATCAAATGGTCCAGTAACCTACCAGACATCCATAGAGAAAAAACCCTGAGCCATGCAGGGCTTCTTGACATCAACCTTTTGAGGCACTTGTCCTTTGGACATGTACATTTCCCATTCACTTGTCCAGGCACAAAAGTCACTTTTGTGCCTGGACATTTTCTAATTTCTATTTTAGTTTTTTTGGACGCCTCCACACTCCACTCCATAGTCTGCATACAGCACAAAGCTGCTGCTCCAACGGACAAGTACATTTTAATGAACTTGTCCATAAAGATTTATTAGTTGTCCCGGACAAGCTTTAATGGCATGCCCTGCCTGAGCACTGCCAGTGTGCTGGCCATGTGTACAGGATGACCAGAGTAATGTGTCATCAAGGTATGAAGGCAGCAGTATAAAATAGTTCTTCAACTTCAATAAGGATCATTTTAACAAATTTCTTAGGGCTGGATTCAAAAAACGGCAGTCAACTGGCTGCAGGCTAGCGAGTGAAACAAAAGACAAAGGAAAGACCGCCAACACTGTGTTTAAAGTGTTCGCATCGCTTACACAACACACGTGTATCATTGCAAACCCCTTCTAGTTCTCTAACTATTGTGTACAATATGCAGCGGTTCTGCGTTTACACAAGGCATATACACAACTCAGTAAATATTCTCTGGCGGCGTGACCAAACCATGTGGGGACCTTTACATAGTTAAAGGTTGAGGCCCTTGAAAAGAAACCCTGACACATTTGGCTACCCACCATTTCCTTTTCCTGTTTAGAGTGGGTCTCGGGATGATCCATTTATTTTCTGTTCACACAATCGTATACTCAGGATGTTTCCTTTTACAAATCAAACTGAGCGCGCAGATAAACATGACCAAGTACAATTGCCGCACGTGCAGTCAGTGAGAAAACGATGCACACACATCCTGCCTCCAAGGAGGGAACGCAAATAGGCCAGCTAATTAAAGGCATTCATCTTTCAGAAAGTCCAGGAATTCATTGTAGATAATACAGTACAGCCTTCCTACACTTCCCTGAACCTTGGCAACCACCCTCCTGGCAGGTCTTCTTGTGTCTCAAATGCATTGTGTGTAAGTAGACAGCAAAATCCTCACTATTAATTTTACTCTGAAAGTTGACTCGCCTGTTCATGCATTAAAGGAGTAGTTCACGCATTAAAGGAGTAGTTCACCCCCAAAATGACTTTTTTTCTATTGATTAGTCACACCATGGAGAGTTGAGTTCAGTAATATTTTTTTGTATTCGTTGCATTCCTAAGACCAAAAATTGATTATAGTAAATTTACCCCCATTGATTCTGGATGGGGACCCAAATGCATGGCCCTGGATAGGAGAGACCCAAAATGCATTTGAGTCAGAATCATTGGGGGTAAATTTAGGGTCAAGGGTCAAGTAAATGTTGCTTCTCACCCAAATGCATTCGGCTCCCCATCCAGGGCCATTACACAATTAAAACTTGACCAAATGCCTTATGGCATTTAAGGAAGTTTGTTAACAAAGTCAGATCAGCTTTACTTTCTTAGAATTCACCCCTTAAGTATATATATATATATATATATATATATATATATATATATATATATATATATATATATATATATATATATATATATATATATGATATTGTTTTGTTGAGGAATTTCAAAATCTCTAATGTTATTCTTATTCTACAGTAACTGCCATTCATGGGTAGGTGTCTGGTATGGTACCAAAAATATCTCCCCCACTCCTTTACACCGGTAAAAGACAAAGAAAGTGAAGTTGAAGTTGTATGGGGTCCATGTCTATGCAACACACAGATAACCTCACTAGCAGTGAGGGGGGAAAAGGCACAATTAAGTTGATGTAAACAGCTGTAAAGTATGATGTCAACCCTGTGGTGGCATTTTCTAAAGCAATGGAGGCAAACAGCCAAGCCCGCAAAGCCCTTCCTGACTGTCACAATGCCTAACCCCTGTGACTGATCAAATAATCCCCAAAGAAAGTTCCATTTCATGGAAATACTGCTGGTAAACTAAACAAAAGACATTCATGTACTTGTAAATCACATGTACACACACACACACACACACACACACACACACACACACACACGCATATGCACGCACGGTCGCACGCGCGCGCGCGCGCACACACACACACACACACACACACACACACACACACACACACACACACACACACACACACACACACACACACACACACACAAACACACACACACACACACACACACACACACACACATACACACATACACACACGCATTCCCAAACACACACAACCTTGGTGTTGTGAGGCATACAAACATAAAAGTACTTGAGTGTATGTGCGTTCGTGCAACAGTTCCCATAGGTAATAGGAGTCAAAGGGGTCAATCTCTGAGGTGAGGTCATTTGTGGTGGCACCCACCCAAACACACACACACACACACACACACACACACACACACACACACACACACACACACACACACACACACACACACACACACACACACACAAGTGATAGGGAAATCCCGTTCTTCCACACATGGGCTTCTCATCTGAGTGACTGTGGTTTCCTGACAGCCGGTACAATGGGCTTTTCCCCTGATTGTTACAGCTGGTGCAGTCCTTATATCACAGACTATATTTTGGCAGGGGATGTGCATGCCGTTGCTCTGCCCTTATCAGCATCAGACATCTTCCTCTCGCCGTAGACACAGCCTTTCCTCCTCCATTGAAGAACCACATTCAATGCGCAATTCACGTGACTGTATTCCATTGGGGAGACGCCTGTACGCCGCACTCATTCACACTTAATGTGTGAATGCTTCAGTACATGCACTCATGAAAAGTGCAGGCACATGTTTCCTACATCCCGCGGACCCGCGCACAATGAAATGCTTTTGCATTGTTTTTCATTTCTGTCATTTGTGCCCTGTGAAATAGTCAGTGTTAATTTAACTCTGCCAGTACCCAGATGGCCGACGATAGCCGATCTGTATAGATAGATTATAGATAGATAAGGTCCATAATGTACAAGCGTAGATTAGGAATATTTATTAGGAATATTAATTTATTGCAGTGGTTTTCAACCAGTGGTCCTTGAGGGGGTTCCTGATGTTACCCAGCTAAATGATGGAGAGTTGGCAATCTGAGTTCCCAGAGGTTCTTTTTCTCGCCACTAGGGGGGCGAGAAGAACCTCTGGGCCAAAACTATGATATTCCTGGGCAGGAAGTTGTCCCAGGCTCAGAATCTGAGCTGGGACAATACAGGAAGTAGAGCCCTGTGCAAACCTTCAAAACATTCAGAACAGAAACCAACCAAAAACACTACAACAATATGCAGCCCATGTTTCAAGGTGAATCCTACCAGACTAGAGAGTTGGTAACCAAATGGTCCATTATAGATCCTTAACTCTTGAGAGTGTAAAATGAAAACAAATGGACCCGACCCAATTAGAGAAGAATTGTTATTTTAACGTTGGCCTGTTGTTTCTCCCATGGTACCACAACAGCATGGAAACAAAATATTATCCAACGACAACAAAATATTTGAAGTTTTGGGTCTGAGGGCGGCTTGCACCAAGAGGGATTAAATAAATCTTAGTTTCGGGTTAATCAAGGGTTTGTTGATCTAGGTTTTATTTTAAATCGAGGTGCGTTGCACCACTTAAATTTAAGCATTGCTTAACAAATCTGTGATTAAACCCTTAACCTGTGATTAAAACCATAAACTGTGATTAATTCATGGTTTAAATGTCCTCCATCTTGGATTTCCAGTAAACAAACTGGAATATACTATTCTCTTGAGCCTAATATCATTAGCGTTACTCTTTTATTCACTTCTAGGAGAATGTGGGCAGGCCTATGTTAAGAAGAGCGCCTGCAGCCAAAACAAAAAAATATATATAACGCTCCGTCATACGACGGTGACGCTCGGACGCTACACAGTGCGGTGCGGCGCTGCGATGCAATGCGCGGCGATGCGCGGCTATCTAGGAAGCAAGAAAAGACCACAGTTTTGATCACATTCACTTTTGAGTCAATTATGAAGCGATTTCGAAAATTAAAACGTCTCCATGTTGCTTGGGAAGTCCACAAGCCTCCATGACAAATGTCTGTATTATGTCCCTGTAAATATTTAAATGTTCGCTAATTTAAAATAGCCGATGTACAGTACTACAAGGATGTATTGAAGACAACAATATGATGAGATGTTTGTTTTCAGCTGTGAAATGCTGTCCACAGCTTACAGTTTCAAGCTTGCAAGCCTGCTGTGAGGCTTCCCTCACAGGAGGGGGACCCCCAATGTCCCCATTCATGTCAATGGCATGTTTGCATTTAAACCACCTCTACAGCAGGTTTAAAATCAATCCCTTACTGCTGTTTAAATCAAAGTTTAAAGTAGTGGTGCAACAGGATTAACAGTAATCCAGGTTTACAGTGAAAATTCAAACCAAGATTAAAAGGATGGTTTAAAACTAAACCTGATTAATGAAAACTAGATTTAAGGTTTGGTGCAAGCTGAATAAAAGATAAACCTTGATTTAAACCAGTTTAAGGCTTAAACCGTGTTGGTGCAAGCCGCCCCGAGAGTCTAAATCTCATCAAAATGTGGTCCGTGGCTCAAACGTCCAATAAATAATGGACCTCGACATGAAAAGGGTTGAAAACCACTGTTTTATTGTGTATAGAAGAACCATGACGCATATAAATTGCAGTGCAACACTGTGCCAAACAGGCACATGCAGCAACAATATCCATCATCATCATCATCCACTTAGCTACAACGGAGAAATCGCTAAAACAGACGTCACGCGCGGCTGGGTTGCCAGGTTGGAGATCCTTTACCCTCACACAGACCTGTTTCTCCACTATACACATGCATCCGCTGCCAGCATTATCTCCTCTGTCCATGTGGGCTGCTGGAACACATCTTGAAATACATTCTCCAATGCAGGAGAATCAAGCTCATCTCCAAGGGTCCTAGCTGTTGAACATCCTGTTAACATTACTGCCTTCAGAGGCCTTCCTTCCCACTCCTTAGGAGACTGATAAACTCTGTTTGTGTGTGCGTGCACAAGCCACATGCACGTGTATTCTCTTTTCTTTCAATAACCCTCCGGTTAAATGCTCCCAATAAAGTATGGCATCTCTGTGGAGAACACATAGCAGCAGGAAATCCTTACAAAATAGGATCCTCTAGAGAGGGCTGCGGTGTAGGCGTCCCAGAGGCCCTGTAGCATGGCACTATAGAGTCAAAGGGGGCATGACTGACAAGGCTGACCTTGGTCATAAACACACAGACTCAACTTTGTATCTCAATTGGAAGAAGCAGGGAGTCACATTGCACCTCGTGTTTTAACGGCATGGCTCTGCAAGAGGTTAGCCGTCTATGAGAGGGTCTGTTCATGTACAGTATGTGTATGTCGTGTCACTCTGTACTGTATGTCCGCCTGTCCGGCGCTAACCTTGCAAACCTCCATCTGGAACGATCATCACCATACAGTTTGCCGATGATCAGTCCAGTGGTTTGCCAAGTAAGCTGCAGACGTCAATGGGGCTCTGATCAGGCTGAAACCTTCCCCAAATTTGGAGCTATATCATATGTCATACAGTCGATACAGTATGTCGCGAACGACTGGCTTCATGATGACTGACATTACGGGCATGGCCACATTAAGTCCAAAATCCACACTGGAGCCAAGCCGATCCATATGCGGATCCAGAGAGTGCCACATGATTGGGTTTTGTTTCTTTTTTTTTTTAAATAAATAACAAAAATCTCGGAACATATAATCACAAAGACCAGTTGCACATACGCTGGAGATTTCCACATGTACAACATCACATGTGGACAGATGGTGGGAAAGAGTTGCATTGTACTGTACAGGCAGCGCCGCAGGGTCGGTTCAGAGAAGTGAAACTGTCCCCAGAGTCGCATTGAGCGTTGATATTAGACAGATGCAGTTTCTTAGAAGCCGTGGAGATTGATGATCGATTTGTGGCTCGGATGTAAAAACATCAACGGAGAGTTAGGTGAGCGTGACAACAAATTAACTTTCCAACTCCCTGACACGTTTTTCTGTTAAAAGCTCAGAACACAATGTATCCGGTATCCCCTTGGACCGAACAAGGACAAGTCACAGACATGTGGACCTCGGCAAATGTTCAAAATCTTGTTATTTTTTCTAGTGAGGAGACGGAAGAATTATCTCAAAGCGATGCAGTTACTGACTAAAACATCCACTTAGCTCTATTTACTGGTATCATTAAATGTGTACCGTATATCTGTACACTCTCAGAGTTAAACACCAGTAAGACTCCCTAATCGGGAGATAAGCGACCGTTGGTCGCTTATCTCCTGTCACACTGCTGACATCAGTATGACATCACACCGTACACAAATGACCCTTATATAAGACCGGCATTATCTACCGACAGATTAGTAACAAGATGTCAAAATCATTGAAGGTTTACCCTACTAACCAACTGTTTACCATAGCAACCATGTTTTTTACCGTAGCAACCAACTGTTTACCCTAGCAACCAACTGTTTACCACAGCAACCATGTTTTTTTTACCCTAGCAACCAACTGTTTACCCTAGCAACCAATTGTTTACCATAGCAACCATGTTTTCTTACCCTAGCAACCAACTGTTTACCCTAGCAACCAACTGTTTACCATAGCAACCATGTTTTTTTACAGGGCCTGGGATTGATGACATCAGAAATCTCCATATATGGGCATGAAAGGGATTTTGTTTCTGGAAATATGTCTGTGGGGTGCCACATTTGGAATAAAACACTTACATCACACATCTGGATATCCATACAGCCCATCTAGTTTGCCTGTGTCCATTTATGCCCATATATCTGATGACATTGGGACAATGATCTCCATATATGGGCATAAAACTTATGTTAATTAGTAAAGCCTGGGGATCTCCATATATGGGCATGAGGGGTACCCTAAAAGGGCATCATCTGGGAATAGCAAATATAGTTATCCTAGAAAGTGAAAATCTTACATCAAAGGCCATAACTACCTACCTACCACCATACTGCATTCCTCATTAAACTACCTACCAGTAAGATGCCTAAGGGAGAAAAGCAAAGGGCGAGGTTGCACCATTTCTTGGTCTTCTGGCCAGTGATGTATATCGGACCATTTAACCATATATGGAGACATCTGGTACCCATAGATATTCACAGATATGGGCTTAATATTGATGGCATAAGGGATCTCCATATATGGGCGTAAAAGGGATTTGGTTCCCCTGGCATCACAGGGATCTCCATATATGGGCATAAAATGGATATGGAGGGATGTAGGGTAAAAAACATGGTTGCTATGGTAAACAGTTGGTTGCTAAGGTAAAAAAACATGGTTGCTATGGTAAACAGCTGGTTGCTAGGGTAAAAAAATGGTTGCTATGGTAAACAGTTGGTTGCTAGGGTAAAAAAACATGGTTGCTATGGTAAACAGTTGGTTGCTAGGGTAAACAGTTGGTTGCTAGGGTAAAACCATGGTTGCTAAGGTGGTTGCTAACGTACACTAACAGACCAGCAACAACAGACTGTTGCCACAGCAACGTACACAAAGGTTTGTGTACACATGTGGTGTGATGTCATACTGATGCGGAGATATGAGCAGGGCAAAGGTGTGACGTGTGACGTGTGACCGACGGACGGCCGGTGGAGGTTTTCATAGTAAACTGCTCCCTGACGGTCGCAATTATACTTTTTGTTCAAGGAACATACCCAATGCATATCAAACTGGGGGTCCTTGAAATTAAAAAGGTTGAGAATCAGTATGGTATGGTACATAATATGGAAGTCATGGATGCTTTCGATCTAAAAATAGTCTGTCTCCACTCTCCTGTATCCCAGTAGCCTTGGACTGTACTGAGGCTTTCACAGTACACAGTGGGCCTGAGCTATGTCACACGCTTTTCATCAGCCCTTCACAAAATCTGATAACAACAACATACAACAGGCCCTTTCATCGGGCCTGTGGAAAATCAGTTTGCATCTGAAGAGCCAGCTAGGGTATGATATTAAAATAGCTTATTATAGAGCATTAAACCATCTGACACTGGCGCAAACATTCCTGGCGAGAGACAGAAAAGCAAAACACGTGCAAACATGAACACATGGAGGTGGTGCACATACATATGCACACGCGAGCACACAAAAACACTTGACAAGATGAAGAATAACAGAAAACATAACAGGCCATGTTGAATGAATATAATTTGTGCCGAAAGAAACATGATCTTTTTATGACGCATCCCTCTAGTTCATTTGAGAAGACTTTTCTTCAGCGAAAAACCTTTAAAAGCCAGGTAAAATAGAAAATAGTGTGGGACGGGATGGGGGTGGGGGGGGAGAGAGAGAGTAAAGAAGAGACTGACTTTCAACATTTACAGTATATCTTTATCTAACTATTAATTTACCGAATGTCTGGCCTCCGTCCGCCGTCTGACCATCTGTCTGCATGCTGACATCACTGATACTAAACAGTATCGCCACCATGGTAACAATGCCCAACTGATATCAACAAAGCCCAACTGACATCACTGACTGACATCACTACAGTGCCCACATTTTGAGATGACATTACAGACTGGCTTGGACACAGAACACGATATATGGGCATAAAAGAGTGCCAGCCAGACAGACGGATACAACGGGTATTGCACAACTGGACATCGATGGTGACTATTCTTCCCTACCGGCACCGGTCTGGGTTCTCCAACATTACTTCTGAGACTCCTACATTCAATCCCTCATCGCACACCCCCGGGCACTAGTTCTTATAGAATACAGGTTTATTTTTGATCGGCATGCATTTATTTTGGTGCTAAAATGTATCATCACCCTCAGGACTGTCACTGGCTGTGTCCCAATTCAGGGGCCATAATTCTTCAAAGGCTGCTTTTGTACTATAAAGCCCCTATCATAGTCCAAGGTGAAGAGCTATCCACCACAAATCTTAGGTGGAAAGCTTTCCACCTCAAGTCAGAAAATAAGTGAAGGCCATCATAGTCAGTCACGGTGAAGTCCTAGACTTCACCGTGACTGACTGGTCTAGATCGACCAATCAGTGAACGGGGTGAAGAGCCTATCTGTCTGAAAGTAAAAACAGAGAAAGAAAGAAAGAAAAACTTGAAAAAGTGTTTCTCGGAGCACAGGTCTCCGCCAGGTCAGGGGTGCATCCCCCAATCCGACATGCTGCCATTCCGACATACCAATACCTACTGACCAATAGAGCTGTCAAAATTGGCTAAAAAGCATGCAAAGCTTCACGGCAATCGCACACTGCTTTCATGATTTGAGGCATTTTGTTTATTTTGTTCTGTCTGTAGGAGTAATGTATAAATAATATATATTTTGAATCAGCCTCCTGGTGGCTCTATAACAGGACGATCTGAAAGATTTGGGGCAGAGGTTCTGCTCTGGCATCCAGGGAGTGTATGTGCACAGTTTCAGCGAGCAGGCCGACGGTACTGGAGATTAGCTGTCCACTGACGGACGGACTCTCTGTGTGTCTGTCTGTCTGGCACAGCTGGACCGATCTGGGTGAAACTTTGCGTGCACACTCTCAGGAGTAGACCAAGGAAGAAGCTCTACCAGGCGGGAAGGGAGAGCTCTTGAAATTGAGGCTCACAGGGAAGAGCGAAATTACCTGCAGTTCCCAATAGTGGCCCAGCAGATGTCACTATTTCACCTCCTGCGGGCTGCAGAAGCATTTACACTTGATTCAAGTGAATCTGGACAGACTTCACACTTGATTTTATTACCTTAGGAAACATTTTCATAAATACTTGTTTTAAAGTTTAAACTTAGTTTAAAGTCTTTTTTTCAATTATCATGAGATGTGTTTAGTAAATTATGATAAAGTAGGGTATGATTTATTGAGCTATTGGCTACAGTTTCAGCCAATAGCAATCATTTCCGGTTTCTTTTTGGGACCGGAAGTTCCAAGATGGTGGTTTTGAATTCGCCAAAAAATGGCTTCAAAACGGGTCTGTAGAAACCTATGGGTCCGACAGTTCACTTTCGCCATAATTTGTACTCTCTAAGAGCTCTACCCAAAATGTTCAAACTAGCCTCATGGTGGCACTATAACAGGCCGCTTCACATTTTGGACTATAACTCTTGATCCAAAGGTGTACAGTGAGATATTTTTTCGGCTTGGCTCATTAGTCATGATGCAAAAACCTATATAGGCTAAACCCCACAGATTTGTGCCAGACTAGATTTCCGCCATTTCGCCTTTAGTTATTACAGATTTTGTCCAAAACTCACACAGTATTCCATATTCTGTTCTAACTGGCTATGACTGACTTCCAAATTCTTGAGCCCTTGGTAGCCAACCCTGCCTGGCAGAGATCTGCGCTCTGAGGAACACACTTTCCTATAGTTTTAGTGTGTAGCCAGCCTACTGTGTAAGTCTTGACAACATTCTTTTTTGTAAGGGGAAGGGTCACCAACTGTAGTCACGAATCACGATCATATAGGTGGTCCTGGTTGGTTACCTGCATGGCTTACAGAAACCTTTGTAAAGTTGCAACTACTTACTTTACAGGAGATGCAAATGCACTCATCATCATGTAGCCAAGCCTCCAGACAGTTACTAGCAGACTAACCTTGCATCACCAGACTTTCCACCTCAGAGGAAAGCCTGTATTTGTTTTAAACGTGTGATCTTGTCGATCTCAATCTAAACTGAAACAGGCAGAAGAAGTGGCGCAGCTTTGTTTTGGTCCCCCCCTATTTAAATGCTCGAGAAGTGTAGTCTTGCCAGTCGCTACAAGTTGGACTAAAAGATGGATATACCCTACGCAAAACTACATTTCAATTAGGTAGGCCCTAAAATTATACCCTTTCGGTTAGATCTTTCCGGCCAAAGTGTAGTCTTTGATGACTACAACATGACATAGGCTGTTTCCGCTCCCGACCGGATCAGAACCACGCCCCCAGAACGGCTTGTAAATATTGAAGCTTCAGCCCTACTGGCCAAACTGCAGGCAGGGTGAAAAATACATGCACGAGCAAAAGAGCACGCCACTGGGGTCTGCCATAGATTTCAATGAACGTAGAGCGACGTTCGTAACGGTCGTGATGTAAGACGTTCGTCGACGTAAGAAAAATTGGATCCCCCAGATGATCCAATTCCCCCACAATGCACCTGGATTATGCTTCTTCCGGGTGCTTCAAAACGCCACTGAGCAACTTGCATTGAAATGGATAGCTGGGGGCGGGGCTGTCCTTCCTCTATATTATATAGGCCTAGGCCTATAATTCTAGATCAGAACTGATCTCTGTCTACAGCAGACTACTACTACCCCATTTATCATGTGACACGCCCACTATCTAGAGATGCCTAGAGGCAGCTCCTCCTCCAAAAAAGAGACTTGCTTGTTGAGGGGGCACTGCTGTGTTCTGTTGAATCCATGGTTGAATTAGCTTAACAGCAAGCAACAACAAGTGAATACATGGTGAAAATAATATGAGACATAACTTACAGCGTGCACTCCTGAAGCGAGGATGGCCACGAAGATGCAGAAAAGCAGACACCTGAAGAAGTGGAATGAAAGGGGACAGCATGCATTAATTTAGCCCCACAATAAATCAAATTGTAATTCATTTGACTAATCACAGTTTAACGCACTGTGTCGGCCTACATAAGACGCTTGCCTCAAATTGTTGAGCCCTCCGGCGTGCTGTGATTGCATGACTCCACTCAGCCGGACTTCAAACTTCATTCCTACGCCGCTGTAAATAATTCCTTGATGCAGAGACAGGTCTAAAGCATGTCTACCGGGAGCGCAACCTGAAACAGACCGTTATATTACAATTAATTAACAATCATTGATTATCAGACCAAGTGTGCGTGTTGATGAACTGTTGAAAGTTAGGGTAACCGATAGGGTAAGACCCAAGTTTAACTCTGTGATAGTTGAAAGCAGGGGGAAATATAACCTACGCCATTATGGCACAGTAATTGTTTTTCCTAAAAGGGTAAATGTGAACGAGCATATTATTGTTTGACACACGAAAATTAAGTGTAAAAGGCTTTGTAGTCATGCAGCTATAAGAGCCTCCTTTTCAGCACCCTTGCATCTACCTTGCATCCATGGACGACTAGGCTGCTCACAAGTTACAATGTCTAAACAACATCAAAATAGATTTTAAATGGTTAGTTTTACTTTTACGAATAAAAGCGCGTTACTTACTGTCTCTCACAGTGGCAAACAACTGAATCCAGTGTCTAACGGGTCACCGCTGGCAGGCTGGTCTATGCGCTGTTCCCGGTCACACGAGGAAAGTTAAGCTACAGGTACAACGCGCATCAGAATTACATCAAATACTGCGCAAAACTGCCAAAACATTAAGAGCAGTCCCTCTTCCTTACAGAGAAAAGTCAAAGTGTTTGCAAAAACAGGGTTGTGTCTGTTCGCATGGGCGAGGGTGGTCGTTTCGAGGAGGGGGGTGTGGTGGACAAGAAACAAGAGCAAGTTGCATTGATCACAACCTCACATCGTCTCGGGCAAAGATGCAGCCAAACGTGCTGCTTGTGCTCTGATGATAAACCTGTGTTTTACTTGAAGCAAACGGGAGAAGACGCGTTCAACAGGTGCTTTATTTGGGGGCCAATTCTGCACAGTAGCGAATAGATCTCTTCGCGCCCTGCTGCCACTATGATGTTACCGACCTGCACTCTGTTTCTACTGGCGGCTCTGTCCTCATCCGTCGACCTGTCTGGAGCCGAGGTGAGTTCACTTTCACCATCTTTGTGCCGTTATAGAGGACACTGCAATAGATATAGCTCTTGCTGGATTCATTGAAACGCGCGCATCCCCATGCGCTTTGCTCTAGCTCTGAAGTGCCAGAGTGAGAGCGCATCTGGCTAAAAGCGATATTCAGTTGTGTAAAGTTGATACAAAATACAAGTTTCAGATTTTGTTCTGATAAGTCACGTGAGTTTGATAATGATTGATTGATTGATTGAAGAAGACTATTAGAAGTTTGCATAGGAAAAGGTACAGGACAGCGCTACAGTAGGCTACAGTTCACTGATACAAGGTCAACTAAAAGGATAAAGAAAGCTTTTGGGCTTGTTTAAATTGGGGTCCCCTTTTTCTCAATTCATGCAAAAAAGTTCATATATAGGCTATAGTGTGTATTCCAATATTGACCATGATAAAATATTGATTGGCATATAGCCTACTTTTTAGCCTAATGCCATAATTTTATGGGAAACATTAAATGTAGTTACAACATTGTTGTAACTATATGTTATTGAAATGGTGTGTATGGGCTCTGTATTTATTTTTCTTTAAATGTTTTTAGGACGGCTTGTGTTGGTTACTCTAATAGCCTGGCTTGGCCAGACTTTAATGCAGCTAAATAACTGCAGTATACATCCCCTCCTTGTTTTAACATGGGTGGATGATGGTATAGCTGAGCTAGGCTAGGTTACTCTAGCTGTACTCACTGTACTCACAATCTAACTCTCAAGACCCCTCTTCTGGTGAAGAGAGAGAGGGAGAGAGAGGTTTCGAGATAGAGGGTGGGGCAGAGTGGTTTTGTTGAGGTTAGTGTGTGTGTGTGTGTGTGTGTGTGTGTGTGTGTGTGTGTGTGTGTGTGTGTGTGTGTGTGTGTGTGTGTGTGTGTGTGTGTGCGCGTGTGCGTGTGCGTGCGCGTGCGTGTGTGTGTGTGTGTGTGCGTGTGCATGTTCCTGACCTGAGAGGCCACATTTTGTGAATTGGGACAATTTGGACATCAAACCAGATGATTGGGGACACATGTCTAATTGTGTGCAAAATTGGTGTCCTCAATCTGATGTTTCTGTGGTTTCATGCATGGGAAAAGGTTAGATTGTCTATGACTATGGTTAAGGTTAGGGTGAGGAGATATGGAATGAATGTTCCCAACAGTGTGTGTGGAGAGTGTGTGTGTGTGTGTGTGTGTGTGTGTGTGTGTGTGTGTGTGTGTGTGTGTGTGTGTGTGTGTGTGTGTGTGCGCGCGTGCGCGTGCGTGCGCGTGCATGCATGGGTGCGTGCATGGGTGCGTGCATGTGTGTGACAGATACAAAACAGTCCACTGTGCACTGTTTTTCATTTCTACACCCATCAATATGATAGTAATCTTCCATTCACGATTCTGTTTGGAATAGAAAACAGAATCATTCACTCCCTTCTCTATCAGAAGGCATGTTGCAGGTTACAGATGGCTGTTTGAGTTTGTGCATTAAGTATATTTTAATTCAGGCTGTGGTGATTCAGTATAGTCTCTTTTCAATGTAGGCCGCCTACCGTACATACATGACTGACTTACCGATATATGCACTTCTAGTTGTTGTTCATTTCTGTCATCGAAGGTGAAGGACATGCTCTGTTGCCATGTTTTGAGCAGATTCATTTATGATCATCACTGAGAGTTCATAGTTTGCAGTGGTGTGCAATTAATCTAGATTTGTATGTATTTATTATGTTGTCCAGAGTCTGCCTCCAACCTGCTCACTAGACGCTTTTTTCCCCAGTCTTGTTCACAATCAAGACTATCTCACAATCAGCCATATGAAATTCCCCCTGTTCTGTCAATACAGTCAAATCTGTGTCATCATTTGTAAGTGTACATAATGTGACTATCTGAATAGTTGTATGATGATGGTGGGAATTTTGTTGGACATATAATATACTCTGGACTATCAGTTGAGATGGAACAGCTTTCTCATCAACATTCTCTTAAGTACTGCTGTTGTGTTCTGAGAGTGATGGGACGAATTATTCCAGCTGTGCTTTCAATCAGCAATGTTTGGATCGCCTTCCTCTGCTGTGAGGATGAGAGGAGAGTTTACAGGAAAGGACAAGCCTGCATTGCTCAGTAAATAATGCCAGTAGTTGTACTTCAGTATTAAAGCAATTAGGCTGCCATACCATGTTAAAGGTATGTCCTGTCAACTTCATTTAGACCACTGAGTGATTTAGTGAGAAATCATTGGGAACAGCCAGAGGAGATGGCAGTCTAAAGCCCGTATAGTCGGATCCGCGGTGGAAGGCTTTACACCGCGGTGTAGTCTTTTCGAGTCTTTTTGAGTCATGAAACTACAACGTTACATCATTCCTCACGGTGGAGAGCTTTACACCGTGAGTCCCAACACATCCCTCTGTTTTTACTATCAGACAGGCAGGCTCTACACCCCGTTCACTGATTGGTCGACCTGAACCGGTCTAGACGGGGTAAAGGACTTCACCGGGCCGTGACTATGATGGCCTGCACTTATTTTCTGACTTGAGGTGGAAAGCTTTCCACCTCAAATTTGCGGTGGATAGCTCTCCACCGTACACTCTGATACAGGCTTTAATGGCTTGGGAAGACACTTGATGTTTTAAATCCCCTGACTCTCAAATCTGCCAACATTTTTACCTTAATAGTAGGAGATCCACAGAACTATTCAATCATGAACAACAGTGGAGGAGAAAAGTTGAAAAGGGCCAGGCAAAAAGGGATGATAGGAGAAAAACACTTTTTGTATGACTCCCATGAGATTAGAAAAATGTTTGGAGAACTTGTGCAGATGCTGCATTCACTCTACTAGAGTCACTATTGTGAGATTGAACTGGCAAGTGTTTGGCTGCTGCTGAATGGCTTTGATGAAGGCCATAGGGCTAATACATCATATTGGCACGTGGGTTGGGTTTCCAGTGGAAACACACTGTCCAACACATGAAACAGTTGTGGAAAACCATGGACAGTAGCAGTTAGAGGTCAACACAAAAATATCCCTGCGTGAAGAACAATAGCTTTCCCTGATGGAAAACTCACATGCTACTTACATGATCAAAAATCACACCCGTGTGAACTGAGCGGTGGGGGGGGGGGGGGGGGGGGGGGGGGGGGGGGTGCCTGTGTGTGTGTGTGTGTGTGTGTGTGTGTGTGTGTGTGTGTGTGTGTATTGCAGTTGATGCTCAGGGCAGGCTAGACTCAACAGCACCTCTCTGGTCACCCAGGGTACTCAGGCTACACCAGAGGCTACATACAGACAGACACACACACACACATACATACATACATACACACACGGCCACGCTATGGAGACGGTGTGACCACCGCTCAAAAACCCTAATGTTATTCACCATCACCAAGCAGTAAGATAGATTTCACTATAACTTTTCACCAAGAATCCAGTTGCTCTCTCTTGCTGTTGGATCTTCATGCAACCTATTAGCATTAGCGTTCACACACCCTTCTCTACCTGAAGAAGAGCTATCTTTATTCACAGTCCTCTTATGTTATTGTGTATTTTGCAACATTGTCTTGGGACCATGTTGATAAGCATGTTATTATGCTGTAACATGCTATCCTTTGGGTGGGCTACTTCTTGTGGCGATGATTTTACTGTATGTTTTTAATGTCTCTAAAGTACTTTGGTCTTTATGTTTGGAAAAGCGCTATACAAATTCATTCATTCATTCATTTTCTCAATAGCCATAGCTAGACATAACTAAAGTATATCTGATTATATACTCCAAACCCCACCCAAACCCCAACCCTAGGACCCTGGGAACATAGAGATGGCTCCATCTCTTTAGGCTGCATTTCTACTCAGGAACCAGCGTAGGAGAGCAGAGATATCAGGTTAAACAAAGCTCAGAACCAGCGTTTCTCCAACGTGTGGGCTTGGAACCACAGGACCACAGGACGTAGGACATCTGGACAGGCTACCCCCAAGGGAGAGAAAGAAAGGAGAACAGAGTTGTGTGGGTGGAGGGGTGAGGTAGTGTGGGACCATTAGCTTATAAATGTCTTTGTCAATGATTACATGACACAAGCGAAAACACAGCCTCATGAATCAGAAGATTTCAACATTCTGGATCTACTGTTGGGATTTTGCATATCCCAGTCCAAATCACTGGAGCTGTGCTTAGCTCCACAATATGAAGTTTGTGATGCGAAAGGTTTCCCTGATACAGTATATAATTAATAACAAAGTATATTATTTGGTGAGTTACGGAGTCAAAAATGGGTAAATTAACACTGCAGGATTTCACTGTATAGCCATCCAATTCAAGATGGTAAACAGGATATACACTGCTGGCAGAAAGAGAAACACAGAAAGAGGTTTCATTCACACAGAAGCTCACATGATACTACACTGTAAAATCCTCATTGGTCCTCACTCCTCAGTGTTCACTTCAACCCTCAAATTGAACCCTACAGTATACAAGTATACTTTGTTGACTGGAGCCCCCAGGGTCTATAGTACAGTATACTGAAGGCCCCTGCTTCTTTTCCCTCTACACCAAATCTCTTTGAAAATAGGCGGTCTACAACCGCCACGTTGTGGCGTGTTATGGCGTGTTGTGCGCTTGTAGAGAATTTATAGCGGGTACATCTTTACACTCTCAGAGATGCATTGACAATCTGTATTTTACTGTGTAGGTTAAAAGTAGTGCCAAGAATAATTTGTTTTCTTTTTTTTTCAACTCTGCACTCCTTGTTGTCGTGACCTGCATTTAAATTAATGGGAGTCCGGTGATAGAGATCAGCATGCTGGCAGGCGTCCAGTCAAGGCTCCTCAGGTTCTTTTATCTCCTCCCCGTCTCCACATTGAGAAGGAAGTGACCTTCACCGAGTGCTGGAGTCTCCTGTTTGGTCTCTCCATGCAATCAGTGCAGGCGCTTCTCAAAGTGGGTCCTTGGAAGGGTTCTAGGGGTCTCCAGAAAAAAACAGGAACTGTTCAATTTCAATATTAGAACTTGTCTAAAGTTCTAATGTGTAATCATTTTGACATAGATCCACTTAAGCCCTATTCAAACCTTGTTGTTTTTACGTTTGAAATGATTTTGGACATGCCCAAAATATGGATGCAGGTGAAAGTGATTAAACTCTCTCCACTGTTATCCCCCCCACCTAGAAGGTTGTAGAATTATTCATCTATGAAAAAAAGGAGTTGGAGGACTTACAGAGTAAACACTCACCCCCGACACGCATAGACTAAACTGCATACTCGTGCAATCACAACACACACACACACGCACGCACACACACACACACACACACCACACACACACACACACACACACACACACACACACACACACACACCACCACACACACACCACACACACACACACACACACACACACACAGTAATAACATTCAGGAATGGGTCAAACTGACTTGATAAGCAATGTAGTGGGAACATGATGTGATTTTGCTCTGCCCTCCTCCTACATGGTCTTGAATGATGGAGTAAAAAAAAAATAGTTCAGTTTAGTGTTTAGGATTCAGTTTCAAGATTCAGGATGTTGTGCCCAATTTCGTACTTTTTTAAATTTTCTGCTGGAGGATACCATTCTCTCCAGTGATTATATAATGTAAACAGAATTAAGTTATTCTCCCTTGGCGGTCATTCAGTCTGCTAAGAGTGAGTCACCTCCATTCCCTGCAGTAAAATCCTCTGTGTTCATTTGACACCAAGAGCGTAACAGAATAACCTCGCCTACCAGGCTTTCTGGGGGAAAGCCTGGTGTTCGTTCACTACAGGCCGCTTGGTTTCCGCCTAGAGCGCGGAAACCACTAGAAGAAGCGGCGTCGCTTTGATTTGGTTTCCCCCCGTTTGTTTCCCCCAATCCCTATTAAAATGCTCGAGTAGCCTAGTGTAGTCTTGCCAGTCGCTAAAAGTTGGACTAAAATATGCATATACCAAACGAATTTTTCAAAAGCAAAACTACTCCGCATCAAGGAGTTTATTAGGTAGGCCCTAAAAGTGTGTCCTTGAGCGCAGGGGAATAATTTGGGTTAAAACTGAATCCGGTTTGATCTTTCCGGCAAATTGTAGTCCTTTGAGTACTACAACATGACGTTTTGTGGTTTCCGCCTCCAGACCGGTTACAAACCCGAAAAGTGAAGTGATCCCAGACTATAACAAAATCACCCAAATGGTTCATTTAAATATTTTTTTACACTCTCGATTTACAGGATTTTACGACGTGGAGAATAGAGGAGGATAATGGATAGATTAGCACATTCCTGGAGACAGAGAGAAAGAGAGAGAGTGAGGTGTGTGTGTGTGTGTGTGTGTGTGTGTTGTGTGTGTGTGTGTGTGTGTGTGTGTGTGTGTGTGTGTGTGTGTGTGTGTGTGTGTGTGTTGTCTGTGTGCGTGTGCGTGTGTGTTGATTGCTTCTTGACAGATAAGAATGCTGATAAAGGCACTCTGCTGTGTCAACGGCCTGCCCACCCTGCAAACCTACAGTGGACAGTAGACTACGAGGCCAGTTTGGCCTTGGCATGAGCATCTTGACCCCATGCCCCGCCTCCCCCTACAGCCCTCACATATAGAGACAGCTGACCCTATCCCTATATCCCTGACCAGCCCCTAACCTGCCTGACTCTGACACCTGTCATTGTAAACATGAGTTGTGATTGTCTTGTCTGTTTTGTTTTGACAACAACTCTTGGGTGGGCAAGGTAATGCTCCGGCCCCCTTGGCTGTGATTCTCTAAAGAGTGGTGCATGTACTTACCACTGTGTGTGTGTGTGTGTGTGTGTGTGTGTGGGGATGGGGGGGGGGGGGCTTTGTGTATGAGACCAAAAAGAACCTTACACTGCGTTGCATGCTCCCAATGTGGAATTTATTCAGTACGACTTTCACCAGGTACAGTACCTAATCAAGACCATTTCGGTCATACTTAATACGTAAAAATAAATTACAAAACAGTGTACAGATATTCCACCTTTTCTTAAGTACAATGAAGGTTGAAAGTGTACAACCTTCACCTGGTGAAATGTTATTCGGATGTGTGTGCACTCTCTCTCTCTCTCTCTCTCTCTCTCTTGGACTGCATGTGAGAGGAGTACGCCATGGTTACTCAGGATAAACACAGTTGAACTGCTCTCTTCTTTCCCTATGGATCGAGGAGGATCACCACAAGGGCATCTCAAATCTGACTCTCCACCTTTTCATTTGTACGCCAGCAGGATTTATTTGTCCCATGATATTAATATTCTCCAGTAGATCAACCGTTTCAGGAAATCAGCCTGACAGCAGACTTTATTCCTCCGGCACAGTTACTGACCCAGGGTCAGTTTGTCATATGGCGGACACGCAAATTACACAGTAGCTGACACTTTGGACTGTAACACACAGTACGGTATATATAGGTGGGAATTATAGATGTCGCTCACCATTTTCGAGTGAATGAAGGGGGATTATAAATGTCACTCACCGTTTGGAGTGAATGAGGGTGTAACCGATATGTGTGTCTGACACAACAAGACCCCCAGTGAGGTGTGTGTATGTGTGTGTGTGGGTGGGGTTCAAGAATGTGGGTCAAAGCCAGTGAAGATATCCCGTACCAAATCTATTAGTCTCACTCTCTCCTCGTTGACATATACTCCGCCCCTCCCCAACGGCCTCCTTCGGCCTGACTGATGGCATCATTAGATTTATGTCTCTGATGTTGCTGTTATTTAAAAAGAAAAACTAAAAATTGTCCATAGGGCATAGTTTCCCATTACTCCCAGTATGGGGTGGTGTGTAGGTCACCGCTTACTTCCTTCACCTGCCCTGCCATGTCAGTTTTGTAGATCCGTGAATCTGTCATTGATGCGTGCTGCTGTAAGTACAGGTCAAGACGAAGTAGGGGAGGAAAAAAAGCGGTGTGTGAGGTTTATTGCTATTTATGAGTCTGCCATAAAAACAGTGTTTATCTCTTGAGCGTTTCTGTAGGGTGTGAATGCTGGATTACATTGTTATTTGTGACGGCCTTAAAGGACATGCTGTTATTGTCTGTGTTTATTCTGTATACGTGCGTCTGAGACTGTGTGTCTGCATGTGTCTGTGTATGTGTTTAATAGCGTCTGGGTGTGTCTGTGTGTATGGGCCTGACTGTGTGTATGGTTTGTGATTGCGTATGTCTATGTACGTGTATGCGCTCACGCCTGTGTGTGTGTGTGTGTGTGTGTGTGTGTGTGTGTGTGTGTGTGTGTGTGTGTGTGTGTGTGTGTGTGTGTGTGTGTGTGTGTGTGTGTGTGTGTGTGTGTGTGTTTGCGTGCGTGTCTGTGAGAGAGAGAGCTAAATGAGGTGTATAGTATACAGTATGTGCATATATCTGTGTGCAATGCAATTCCTTTCAATTTGATTGCATGCATAGTTCTGATGATAATGATGCATGCGTGTGTGCTGTGTGTGTGTGTGTGTGTGTGTGTGTGTGTGTGTGTGTGTGTGTGTGTGTGTGTGTGTGTGGTGTGTGTGTGTGTGTGTGTATGTGTGCGCGCACACGCGCACGTGCATGCTGCATGCATATGTGCATGTGTGCGTGTGCGCCTGTGTCTGTGTTTGTGTGTGTTATTATCTGTATGCATTTGTGCGAAAGTGCATTTGACAATTTCCTGGTCAATACAGGGAAAGTCTGCAAATGGTATGTCCCATCTCCTAAACATCCCAGACCCTCACCAAACCATGGCAACTATCAAAATCTACATTTGTCATGAACCATTTCTTTTTGCTATACAAATATTATTCTCTCACTCCATCTCTTTCGCTCTATTCTTTATCTCTCTCTCTCTCTCTCTCTCTCCTCTCTCTCTCTCTCTCTCTCTCTCTCTCTCCCTCACTCTCTCTCTCTATCTCTCTCCGTGCCTGTCAGACTGGCGTGATGTGAAACTCCCTGATGTTGTCTTATAAAATAAATACACACTTAGAAATGGATGTTCAGATAAACAGTTAACAGCATGGCTGTGTCCTCTCTATGTAGGTTCTCATAACCGACCCATTCACTTTTACTTGTTTGGGTTTACTTTAAACTCGTTATAACTTGTCATGGATGGAAAAATGTGGTAGCCTTTAAGATGATTTGCCCCTTTTCTTGCGTCATCTGTGTACATTCAGGCCCTATCTAATATCTGTCATATCCCATTCTGCACTAGGCACAGCTTAAGACATTTGCTGTGGAACGGGAGGAGAGCCCTGCTGTTTCTAATTATTTTCAGAGCTGCTTTAAGTCACAGTTGTTTCCATAAAAATCCATTCAAATCAAATAAAGATTATACTCAAAGTAGACCGAATAGAATCTGTTTAGTCTGGATTGTGAGAGACAGTCTGTTGAATCTCTCCACAAGAAGGAGTGTTCCTGAGAAGACCAGTCAACAGCAGTGGTTCCCAAACCTTTAAGAATGTCTCCATATAATAGTCCCTGTCACTGTTTACCCCTATAGCTGAGCTGGTCATGAGGGAGGATATACACAAGTGTCTCCTCCGATACATACAATTCACCAGATGGAGTGTCATCGGAACTACATAATGCATGTGGAGAATCACGCTATCCGACCTAGTTCCTCTCCCTGCTGAAGTGACCCCCTGACCAACCTATAGGAGTGTCTTGTGCAGTGTCAGAGATCTCCATTCCCACCTGGCTCCCTTCCCATGAACATGGACAATTCTGTTCGTTTGGAGCACCTGGCCAAGCTGGATGCACCGCAGAGGATCCAAACATCTGCGCAGGAACCGTATCTCTGTGCCACCATACAGTACACCCCACGTTTGTTACTCACAATGTAAAACAGTCACGTCATACCTGACACTCGCAGACTTGCATATACACAACCACGTACACACGAAACCACCACCACACACAGTCTCACAAATACCAAGTTCAGAGGGTCAGCCTGGAGAAAGTGACCACGTGGGTTTAAGGCTGTAGCCTGAGGTGTTCATGTTGAGCAGGGGATGAAGAGGGGTGAGGTGCGGTGGTCCCTAGGGGGACCCTCTGACTTCCTCCCTGACAACGCCTCCACTTAAAGTTTCCTCACTCACCACCACCAGGCCCAGCCCTCATCTACCGAACATTATTGTTGCAGAACAAAACAGTGTGTGTGTGTGTGTGTGTGTGTGTGTGTGTGTGTGTGTGTGTGTGTGTGTGTGTGTGTGTGTGCGTGTGCGTGTGTGCGTGTGCTCACGTGCCCATGCACGAGTGCGTGTGGGAGCATGCTCCGAAGGCACGTGCACACGCGATGTAGATTGAATGAGAAAAACATGTGCTACATCTTGGGGCCCATTCAGAGTTAGCTGATTGATGGTTTTGCCAGCATGTGTTGTAAGCACTGCCCCCCCCCCTTCTCATCCCAGCTCAGTGACTATGGCAGAGATGTTCAACTGTCTCTGTGCCCCACACTTCTCTATGCAGCGCACGACCCATGACGATATGAAATAGGCTTAACACACTTTATCGCACCTGAGTCACAGGTCCATCTTTACACTGTCAGGTTAAATGAACACTCAGAATTGTACAGTGCAGTGCAGTGCAGTGCAGTATAGCCCCAGGCTGTTATGATACTATAGGCTCAGAGGAGGACTTAATAGAGATAACAGATCTCCGATGCGGGATCCCACCATGTCATGTGAGTTGGGCTTGACTGTAATTTACAGGAGCTAGAAAACGTTCACGTATTCATGATGACTGGAGCTTTATACCCCTTTCCTGGAAGAACAGATGCTTTATTCATCTCCTCCTATGTTGCCCTTTCATGTTGCTGCTGCAGGTTTTAGCTCTGTAGGCTTGCAGCAGGACAATGAGAATTGTTCATTTGGCTGTAATTCTATTGACGCTGTCCAGAGAGCCTCATCAGATAAATTTAGGAAGGAAACAAACTAGGTCAGTCACATGATTATGGCTGAAAGTAGAGACATACACCACATTGTCCTGCTAATCTGGCAGTGCAGAGCGGAGCTGGTATGGGGGCAGATTCAGGCCTTTTTAACTCATACTGGTGTGTATCCAATATCTGTTTTGTCATCTGTATGTTGTTGTTTGTCGGGTGGAAACCTTGTATGTCCAAAACCGTTCGTTTGTATTCATTATTTTAAAAATGATTTAAAACTAGTGAAAATAGCCGATCTACAAGCCCCTACAAATGCCTCACGAGGCGTTGTGTGCTTGTAGATCGGCTATTTTCACTAGTTTTGTGCGATTGTCTTGTATGATGAAGCAGGGCTTTAATTCACGATAAAACGTACACATTTGAAACTTGGAGATACAAGGTTTCTGCCAGACAGTGGCGATATTATACTGTATCAAAGGCCATGACCCAGAGCAGCGGTGTCTATGGGTTACAGCCCTGCCAAAATGGCAGTGATGTGACGTGATGGCGGTGGGAGATAAGACCTGATAAGATAGAACAATAGAGAACAATTAGAGAACAGCGTTGCACATTAGCATTGCTATCAAGACATTACTCAATCATAGGGTGTCTTTCAGCCTACTAATGTGAATGGGAGAGGGGAGGAATCTTTAACAGACTTCCAGCAATCTGCCTTCTTCATCTCTTTCTCACACTTAGATTAGTTTTATCACATGAAGCCCACTGTGGTTCATTAGTAAACACACACATGTGAACGCACGCACGCACGCACGCACGCACGCACGCACGCACGCACGCACACACACACACACACACACACACACACACACACACACACACACACACACACACAGCACTGCTACACTGTAAAACCTTGAGTGTTCTGGGAGTGTAAAACCTGACCTAAATGAACAGTTGCTATTTTACTGTGTACACAGGCCTACTGAAAGAACATCTATAGTCCCCAATGGGGTTGTTGAGTCACCCTGCAAGACAGCCAGGAGCTGGTAATGTTTCATTGTCTAACTCTAACTCTTATTCCAGATGCTTCTGTAAAAACAATAGCCTGTGTATAATATCTTTGCTTTTGTGTTGATGTGAGTGGGACTCTGCGGGAGTGTGCATGTGTGCTTGCATGCATGTGTGCTTGCATGCATGTGTTTGTGTGTGTGTTAAATGTGGTCTCGGATTTAGGAATTTAAAGTCGTGATGACGATGTTTCTTAGATGACCGACTGAGGCACACAATCATTTGATGCACTGTAGTGTCTCGCAGAGTCAGTGAATGCATGCAGTATGCATTCACTGTTAACAAATGTGAAGAAGTTTCTAATGAACGTAGCCAAAATGTTAAATTCACCTTGATATATCTCATCATGAAATGCTGATTGCAGTTGATCTCATAGTTTTCTTTTTCGATGCATGCTTGGATCACTTGGATTGACTAGGTCAAAGTCATGCCCTAATCCTCAGTATACAGCCACTTGGTCAAGTGCCCCAGGGGCGTCCCTTTTCAATGCTGTGAATGCCCTCTAACATCATGTTTAATGCTAGAGAACGTAAATACATTTCTATAGAATTCCCACAACATCTGTAACAGATGCCTCATGCATGTGCTGCCATGTGACAAGAGAATGTGGACCATGTAGTATCAACACTGAATACGAAGCAATGATTGACATTAAAAACATTAAAAACATTGGAAACAATTAAAAAAAAACACTTGCTCAGCTTAAGCCCCTCGGCTGCTGACTCAAAGTTGCATTGGTGGAAAAGTAACTAAGTAAAAACTAAGTACACTCTATGCTGTGGACAGCTCAGAAACCAGCCTACCAGTGACCTCATCGATGGGGATTCCAAGCTAATAGAAACTATAGCTTTTATCTTCCTGGAAAGTTAGCATGCTGAAAGAATAAAATCATGCATTAATAAAACAAAAATATAAAGTTTGAAATCTTGTTTGAAATGACCAAACCTGCCTACCGATGATGTCAACTATTATTAGGCAGGTTTTTGAACTCTCTAAAGCCCTACTGTGAGAAACACATTGAGTAGACAGAAATGGTGTCATAAAACACCATTAGTATGGACCAAATGTATGAAGATAAGTTACAGTAAAACAGGATGACGTGGTCCTTTGACCCCCCCCCCCCCCCCCCCCCATAAATAAAGAAATAAAATAAACATCACTTAATATACCTTTAACCCTAATCCTAACCCTCTCATTAAAAGAGAGAGACCGAATTGAAATGAAGTTATGACGGTTATAATGATTGTGCAGTGCTATCAAGTCATGGAGGTCATTCTTTTTCCTCACGTGCTGACCTCCATTGCGAGATTCCGGAACACTCTTTAGAGAGATGCGAGGCAGACCCGGCCCCTTCTTGTCTTTGTGAGCATAAAAGGAAAGGAAAAGGCCTTCCTACTTAGAGAAAGAAGGACTTCCTTCTCCCCTAACCCCTGCATCCTGTGGCACAGTGCACAGCGCGTTCACAGCAGAGATACTTTGGGGGGCCTTTCAGTCCTGAAGTTGCTCACTTGGACAGAACTGGTGTTCTCACAGAGAAAACAAGTAGCAAGATGTCATTGTCTCTCTCTCTCTCTCCCTGCAGTCTCTCTCTTGCTCTCAAACTACTTGCACTATCGATTTCCCCCCCAAACAATAGCATATTTGTTATTAATAGAGATTGAGTGCACTTTCATTGTTTCAATTGTATGATTGAGAGAGAGAGAGAGAGAGAGAGAGAGAGAGAGAGAGAGAGAGAGAGAGAGAGAGAAAGTGAAGTTGAGACTATGTGCGGGTGTGGGTGTGTTTATGATCAGTTGTGTCACCGTGTGTGTGTGTGTGTGTGTGTGTGTGTGTGTGTGTGTGTGTGTGTGTGTGTGTGTGTGTGTGTGTGTGTGTGTGCGTGCGTGCGTGCGTGCGTGCGTGCGTGCGTGCGTGCGTGCGTGCGTGCGTGTGTGTGTATGTATCAGTATTTGGAACCATTTGTGTTCCTGTGGGATTGTTGAGGAATGTTTTCTTTTACTATGTGGAACAATAACCGCCTCAACAAGTGGAGTGTGGGCACACGAACACAGCTCTGCACGGAGAACCAAAAAGGAGCTCTGTCTCTCACTCTCACACACTGTGCTGCAACAAAAAAATCACACCCGTGTGAACTGAGCGGTGGTCGTGGAGGCTGCGCAACAGCAATATATATATATATATATGGGTAATAATAATAATAATAATAATAATAAAAAATATTACAATAAAATATTAAAAAAATATTAATAATAAAAATAATAATAATATGGGGGTTTGCGTGCGAGAGAGAGAGAGAGCGCCATCCATCCATCCATCCATGCATGTCACTCAGGCCGCCACTGGTATTGCAGATGATGCTCAGGGCAGACTAGACTCAACAGCACCTCTCTGGTCACCCAGCGTACTCAGGCTACACCAGAGGCTACATACAGACAGACACACATACACACACGGCCACGCTATGGAGACGGTGTGACCACCGCTCAAAAACGGTGTTACTGTAAACCCACGGGTAGCTTGCCAAATACGCGAGGTTTCACAGTGTGATTTGTGGAGACCCACAAGTCTCCAGTGTGAGTTTGCCATCAGCTGTTGGGTGGAGTGCTGGCATTACTTTGAGTGTGTTAGTTAAAATGTTTTTGGTGTGTGCTTGCTTGCGCTTGGTTGTGTGTGTGTGTGTGTGTGTGTGTGTGTGTGTGTGCGTGCGTGCGTGCGTGCGTACGTGCGTGCGTGCGTGCGTGCGTGCGTGTGTGTGTGGGTACAGGTACATGTGCCAGCTAGCAGGAAAGCCCCTGCCAAAGGAGGAGGATTAGGAGGAGCCACCCTTAATTTGCTAGAAAGTTAACCTTTCACCCTGATAAGCTTTGGGCATGTGTTTCCTTGTGGGAGTACACTTGTGGGAGCACACACACACACACACACACACACACACACACACACACACACACACACACACACACACACACACACATACACATACACACACACACATACACACACACACACACACACACACACACACACACACACACACACACACACACACACACACAGGCTTACAATCACATTGATGATGCTTGATGATCAAAATGACTATTCATACTGGGCAGCTTACTTGAAATGAGCTAAATCCCTTCTAATGGCATGGCCATAGGTGAGAGGTTAGGAGGACAAGGATTCACAGTTCATGTGACTGGTCAAGAGGGCATGCCGATTTGTTACTTGATCAAGAGAGGTCAGGGAACTCTGACAGAGCTATTGTATTTTATCTGTTGTAAGCCATGATGTGGTACGCAGTAAAAATCCTGCATGTTCATTTCACTTAGACTTAAATGAACACTCAGGATTCTTATTGTTTATGCAAACCACCCATAGAGGCATTTTAGTGAAAGGGTGCCTGCTATTGTTGTTAACAATAAAAGCTCTGTCATCAGTCTGAAATGTATCAAAGTTGTTATTACCACATTATCTGCCAATGTGGGTGACAGTCCAAAAAGCCAGATGGGGATTTCTCTTGCATCTGGCTAGCACATGAAAGACAGTAGTCATAAACACACATGTGTGTTGACCAGCAAGGCCTGAGAAATCCTCTAAAACAATTTTCCCATTTTCTCTTTTGGGAGTAGCTTTGGGTAATTATGTTCCCATTTGAGAATTCCAGTCGGCTGGTTAACTGGGCTAGTACTGCAGCAGTCTGAGCCACTGCTGCAGCTCAGACTTCCTGGGTTATGTTCCCAGTCTGTCCACAGACATAATCAACAGCCCCTCCACTCGCTATGACAGGCCTGCTTGACTATGTGCTCGCCCTGCTGTCCACAGCTCTACCATCAGGGGAGTCACAAGGGGGGGGGGGGGGGGGGGGGGAGTGGGACTGAGTTTCTAGGGCCCAAGGTGGAGGGGACTTATACTTTAGCTATTGAAAAACAGCAGATATACAAGTGTGAGTGCCGCACTGCAAGCTTGTAGATCTGCTATTTTTGAAAAGTCGTGAAAATGTGTTCAAATCATATCATTTTGGGGGTCCTTCACATGAAAAAGTTTGAGCACCACTGGCATAGAAACATATTTTTTTCCCCAAAAAAAAACAAAAAAAACCTTAGAAGGATTTGACATAGACAAAGACTGCTATTTTTCAATAGTTAAAGCACAAAAGAATGTGTTCCCAGTCTAAATGGGTTAAACTCCCTCCCCCTATGAAGAACATTCATGGGGGGCCCACAGTGAATCCTTGTACCCAGGGCCCAGAATTTGGTGCGACGGCCTTGTCTACCATATACGAATATGTGACATCACAGACGGTGGAAATACAGTAGACCTTTTAGACTTTCAATACATACTGGCATCTCTCTCTCTCTCTCTCACTGTGGTCACGAGCAGATCTCATGGCTGTGATAAGTGGACCCTAAGCCCAGTGTTTTGATAGTGCTGCTGTTCTTTTGAAGTTGAAACCATGCCACTCGTCACT
>NC_137829.1:11373195-11494729 GCF_963921795.1 Nannobrachium achirus
CCGAGCAGGATGCCATTTGACAGTTTACAGCTGAGGCCATTGTGACGTTTGTGAGCTTTCCTGGAGAGGTGGGTTGATTGTAAAGAGTTGCAGGATGCTGGATGACTCTCAACATGATTGTTTTTGGAGAGAGAGAGAGGTTCATACCCTCTTGTTCGTCAGTGGCTAGAGTAGAGTGAGTTTCGCACAATCGACGCAAGAACACAGATGTTTGTGGTCACGTTCACAGCTACATTCAATTGTTACGTAATTTTTTCCACAGGGGTATTACGCCAAAGCTAATCAGAAATCACTTAAAACAATCAGAACATGTTAGCAGAGTCAAAAACATTCAAAGCCACCAAGTGCTCAAAACACACAATCAAAGGTAAACACAAGACAGTTACACAACGTTATGGTAGGCTAGTTTACATTTCAGATTCCACCGTAGTGAGTCTTGTGTTAAGGACAAGCAATCACGCAGCCATAATAGTTTGACATTTTCAATCCACTACATTATAGTTAACAAAAACAACTGAATAGGTCAGCCAGATAGGAGACGATAACTAAAGGTTAATACTAGTGACTGGTTTGAATCATCCTTGTTCAAATCTGGGTAAGAGATACACATCTCCCTAAACAATTAGCACGCAGGGACTCAGGCATGAAACTTCACTTCTAACAGCGTCTGAGGTGTACAGTATATTATGTGCTTGTTTGTGTGACTTTGGAAGCGAGCTGCCAGGCATGTGTGGCATTGTGTGCTCATCTCAAAACGTTTACTGGATGAATAAAGTCAAAGACTAAACATCCACAACGCAGGATCAACAGACTGTGAAGCGAAGAACTGACGTTAGACCAGTTATCTGCATTGTTGCCCCCTTGGTACAGTCCATCCATATCAGTGTGGAAGGAAGGCTCCCCTTTGCTCATCCATAGCTGGGGGAGATAAAATGCAGAGGAAGTGCGGTTGAGCCATGTTCCATGACAGCCAGGACAGGAACACTTATGTTTTAGTTTCTGCTGCAGACAACAACAACAACACAACAGTCTTCCTCAGCATTTTTCACAGATTAAAAAAAAGGTCAGATAAAGGGAGTGTGCACAGTGCACACTCTCTCTCTCTCTCTCTCTCTCTCTCTCTCTCTCGTGTGTGTGTGTGTGTGTGTGTGTGTGTGTGTGTGTGTGTGTGTGTGTGTGTGTGTGTGTGTGTGTGTGTGTGTGTGTGTGTGTGTGTGTGTGTGTGTGTCTGTCTGTCTGTCTGTCTGTCTGTCTGTCTCTCTCTCTCTCTCTTGTGTGTGTGTGTGTGTGTGTGTGTGTGTGTGTGTGTGTGTGTGTGTGTGTGTGTGTGTGTGTGTGTGTGTGTGTGTGTGTGTTGGAGAAATCTCGCTATTTCTACGTCATTATTTAGACTTAAGGGTTAGGTTTTAGGGTTAGGTTTAGGAATAGTTTTACTGAGGTTAGAGTTAGGGTTTGGGTTAGGTTTAGGCATAGTGGTTAACATTCACCAGGTTAGCATTCACCAGCATCGGCAGGTTAGCATTTCACCAGGTTAGCATTCACCCGCGTCGAACAAATGGAACGTCGAGCAAATGGAAGGTCGAACAAATGTTATGTCGAAATATCGACACGCTCCCTGCGTGTGTGTGTGTGTGTGTGTGTGCGTGTGTGTGTGTGTGCGTGTGCGTGCGTGCTTGCGTGTGTGTGTGTGTGTGTGTGTGTGTGTGTGTGTGTGTGTGAGAGAGCACAAAGATGAGACCTTGGTATAGGAGACTCCCACGCGTGCAGGCTCAACTTTAGGCCACGCATCACGTCTCTCTCAAGGATACACCAGGGGGCTGTGGGATACGTCAGTATGGTGGGAGGCTACGGCAGGAATGTGGTGGGAATGCAATGGTATTCTGCAGGAGTGTTGCTGCCACGCTCTCTGGCTGTGCTGTGACATTAGCCAGATGTTACTGTGACCATCCGTTTACATTAACATGGAAGGAAGCGCAGGGTAAAAGCACTTAGGACTTTCTAAGAAAGTAACAGCAATGGTGCAAAAAGATTCTGTCATTGTAGCGCTCCAGTGAGATGTGCGAGCCTGCCCTCCTCTGGAGAAAATCAGTACTGCTGCTACTGTATGGTACTGTATTGTATTATTGAGTTGAGTTGAGTTGTACACTGCAAAAAATAAGAACTGAATCTGTCCTATCTATTACACAATTATAAAAAGAACACCAATCATTTTACAGAAATAAAGCATTATTGGTGCGCAGCGTGATTGGGCCTATAACTTCTGTAACCAAAATAGTGATTCTGATTCACCCAGGCATACAAAGGTCATAATTGTATTTGACCTCTCTACCCCAGGTTTACAAAGAGCAGAGCCCACTGATTGGGGACATCTGTTGTCAGGACAGCAGGGCAAAGGTGTTTGAAGATGCCTTGTCTCTCTGAGTCTGAGTAATAACTGTAAAAGACCCCTTATGGCAGGGGTCTTCAACAGGGGGTCCGGGACCCCTAGGGGGTCCTCAGAGTTACTATAGGGGGTCCTCCAAATCTTTGTATGACTGTTTTCTATTCCACTTGAACCCTAGTGTCCTTATTCTGAGAACTTTAGCTGCGAGGCATTGTGAGCCTGTAGATCTGCTATTTTTGGCAAAGGGCTTTGGTGTAGAGGGGGAAAAGAGCAGACTAATTACAGAGTGAAAGTCAAGTTTATTAATTTTTGACGGTTCAAGTGGTTAAATATCTGAAAACACAAATTGACATGAATCCAAAAATACACTGATGATCGTGGTGTCAAACAATGAAACTATATGGAATCTATGAAAAGGTTGTGCAGGGGGTCCCTGCTTCATCTCTCTCTCAACTAAGGGGTCCTTGGCCTGAAAAGACCCGAAAGACCCCTGCCTTATGGAGTGTCAGTGTTATTAGGCAGCATAAATCTATTTCTGGACCGATTTCTGGCTATATTCCCGTGGTGACGGCAAGGTACTCTAGTGAAGTGACTGAATCAGCTTGGAAAGAAATGGAAAGAAATCGCTTTTTCTTGGAATAGAGAGCCTGGAAGGGTCTAATTGATGGCCGCAGTGCTGAGCCTTGGACTTTATAACACAACAAATGAATGAGCCAGGGAATTAACACTTGAGCACATTGTTAGAACCGGCCTGGGGCGCTGTGCTGGGGAGTATTCTTGTATTCAATTCCAGAACTGTTGCTCCCCAGCCACCGTTCAGTGAGGTGCGGTCATTTTGACCGCAAGTATAAAAGAAACATCATTAGAGTTCTCTGTCCAGCTGGTGCTTGTAATGCACACTAGTGGCCACCTGCCCCCAATCCTCCATGGCTGTCTCTGTTGATATAAACATCCAGTTATGTCACAACAATCCCATACTGTCAACCTCCGGTCTATGTAAGGCCTGTTTGCATTAATGTCTGCATTAATGCCACTCTGTGTGTGTGTGTGTGTGTGTGTGTGTGTGTGTGTGTGTGTGTGTGTGTGTGTGTGTGTGTGCGTGTGCGTGTGCGTGTGTGTGTGTGTCTGTCTGTCTCTCTCTCTCTTCCTCCTCTGGCCCAAACCTCTAATCTGGAGAGTAAACATTACTCATCATCTCTCCCCCTGGGCTCACGTCAGCTCTGGGCGTCTGACCCGCGTTGACGTTGGTCCAGTCGAATTAGGAGTGTTGAAATATTAGGTGCTTTTGGGGAGCGTGTAGCTCCCACGTCATATACTAGCACATTCAAAGCCCCCAGGTACCGGTATATCATCCCACATTATGAAATCAGGGCTCTGCACGTGCTTCTGTTTACCACGTTCCATTTAAAAAACAATTCCCTCTCTTTTCCATCTCTCTCTAGCACCCTTCCCGTTGGCATTACATGATTCTATCTTAGATGGAAAAACAAACATTCAAGGCCTAGGCTGCCTTTCCAACACAAACGTCCACAGTAAACAAATACCAAACAGACTGAGCGGCATGACGGCGCGCGCACGCACGCACGCAGGGGCGTCACACCAAATTCTGGGCCCTGGGTACAAGGATTCACTGCGGGCCCCCCATGAATGTTAACTATTGAAAAATAGCAGATATACAAGGCACCGAGTGCCGCACTGCGAGCTTGTAGATCTGCTATTTTTGAAAAATCGTGAAAATGTGTGCAAGAAACTTATGTTTCTATGTCAGTGGTGCTCAAACGTTTTCATGTGAAGGACCCCCAAGATGATATGTATTTGGCCACAGCTAGACCCCCATCTCCAAATATTTAGTTCCAGGGACCCCTCCCCGGAAGCAAGATTTGAGTTACAAATGTTCGCTTAAAAAATACATATTCTTTCTTTTATTGTCTTTCATGGGCAGGGTCTCTCTTCTTTGTACTAAATTTGTATGTACCGTGATGGCCTCAGGTCTCGTGCTAATTTGTACCTATGATTACTGTGATGGGAATGGGACTTGGGGTGACATCAATACTGTATGTGTACCTGCCTCATTATGACATTGTGCTTTAATAAAAAAGATTTGAAAAGAAAAAATTCATTCAAAGATTTGCGCACATTTTTACGACTTTTCAAAAATAGCAGATCTACAAGCTCGCAGCGCGGCACCACTCGGTGCTGCGCTGTGAGCTTGTATATCTGCTATTTTTCAATAGCTAAAGTTAGGGCCCCTCCACCTTGGGCCCTGGTAACTCAGTCCCACTTTCCTACCCCTTGTGACGCCCCTGCACGCACGCATGCAACACCCACACAGAGAGAATAAGATGACGAGGTACAGAGCTGCGTGCACCTCCCGGCAAAGGTACACAGTGTACGTCATTTCACTTATCAAACTTTGGAAACTTGACCGGCCCAAGACCCAGAGGCTAGAGAATGACATAAACACTCATCCAGAGACACGTGAGGCTCTCTGCTGCAGGTGTTTATTTGATCTGCTAAGAGAGCCTCCAGAGCTCCGTGATGACTCACTCCCCCCGCCAGGCAGCCACTGTATATTCACGGCGGACGTAACTATACACTCGCGGCTGCAGAGCCTCTGGATCAGTCTTCACGCCCAGAGGGTCAGGCACGTGCACACATAGACATCAACGGGGGCTTGAGCCCCTGCCCTTTTATCCGTCTGTAAAAAGTGTCCTCTCCAGACCATGAATGCTGTTTTTACTATGGTGAAAGAAATGCAAATGCCCTCTTTCCATGCCATACCTGAAGGCGGCATTCAAGAAAATTGCCTTGTCCAAATTCTCATGAACTTGAATGCAGCATCTTATGTTGAAAGAATTGCCCTCTCTGTGTAGAAGTCCATGCCGTTACACCAAATCTCTTGTATTGACTTGATTATGCTTAGTTCAGTGTTCCATTTTCGACATTTCCACCAAAAGGCCTTTTTAGAAATTTCAGATCCTGCCTCTCTAACATTCTCTGCACGTCCCTTGCAGAGGGTTGTTTGCTCTGTGGAAAATCACGTCAGTTTCAGGCGGAGAACATCTTCGTCCCCTGCCAAACTCTGGCTCACGTTTGCTTCCTCTCCCATTTTCTTTACTCTCACTCCGTCAATTAATGGACGCACGTGCTCAGGTTTTGAGGTTTTTCGCCTGTTCATCACGTTGTGCAACGTGAAGCCTTTTGTGTGAATGTGTGAGCCCCCTTATCCACCTTTACACCTACAGCGCGCAGATAGGCGGTCTACACATTTCCATCCCGGTGTCACAGCTGATAGTCACAATAGCCCCCATCATCCTATAGGCCCGGGGATCTGTGTGATAAGGCTTTCTTAAGATCCCTCTTTCTCCCGTGTCCAGATACTGAATCAGGCCCTATAGTCCTCGGTATGGCAGCGTGAGTCATTATTGGGACGCATGTTTTGTGTGGATGTCAGTTTAGTCTTTGTGCCATCGTGCCCATCTGCTGTTTGGGTTAACACAGATGCTTAACGGAGAGAGAAGGAAAACAAAATGTGAGAAATCAAAGACGCGGCCGCTCCTTTGATCTTGCTGCAGATTAGAGTGTTGTGGTGGGAGATCCAGTGATATAGACGTCACAGACAGGTATAGAGGGTGATACACGCACACGCACGCTAGGGATGAGACGATATGACATTTTCATATCACGATTATTGTGACGAAAGAAATCGCGATTTACGATGTTATCACGACAATCAAAATCCATTATCCTGGGCGGAACATCTGCCAAAAAATAGCAGATCTACAAGCTCACAAAGCTGTGAGCTTGTAGATCGGCTATTTTTTTGCAAAGACATTTGATAGAGAATGAAAAAAAGACTAGTATGTATATTACATGTAAGTAATTTTTTACCAATTGTAGACGATTTAAGTGGTACCGGATATGTAGCTTGGCAAATAAAAGGAGAATTGATCCCAGTGCATGACGGAGGACAATATCATGATAAATTAAATCTCCACGATACGATTATCGTGACTGTTTTTTATCACGATAAATGATAATATCGCTTAACGTCCCATCCCTAACGCACGCACGCATGCACGCACACACACACACACACACACACACACACACACACACACACACACACATGCACGCGCACACACAATGCGAGTACTTGAGCTTTAGGAAGATGCACGTTGGCCATGCGTGATGGAATGAACATTTTGGGTTCTTCGGTCATGCTGTGAACATGCAGGAATGTCAGCTCAGCCCAGTTGTGTCTTACAAAATACATGGAAGGAAATAGTTTGTATTTGGAGTTGGGGTCGGGGCAGAGGCTAACACGTGAACGAGGAAACATTTAACAGCTGTGATTTGCTTTGAGTTATTTGAGCTTTGACCTTTATTTGCTCAGCGAGAGAGGCTAAAAAAGGATGTTAATTCAGTAACCAGCTCCATTTGCTGTGAGGCAGGTTCGCTTGAATGAAAAACACATGCCATTGGTTCTAGATTTCCCTTCTTCCTGGTCGCTGTCATGAAATACTAATCTGATTTGATCCAGGTGTTTAAGATTTCCTATGACACGTTCAAAATTAAGTTTAAAGGGTTAAAAGCCCACAAAAACATTCCACGGCAACCAGACAGGTGAATGAATGAGAGGGTGTGAGAGGAGTTGAATCGCCCATGACGTAGCACTATAGCAGCCACATGCGCGTGTGTGTGTGTGTGTGTGTGTGGAGTGGAACAAGTGCACAGGGACAGGGTGGGGGCCAGTCAGGTTCAGGGAATTGAGGGGGGGGGGAAATCCTTGTTTCCCATGGATTCCCATAGTTTTGGAGACCACATATTGGTTTCGTTAGCCTGGGGTAAGGCAGACAGGGGTGTGTGTGGGAGAGAAAGTAGGGAATGGGGAAATGAGTTGTGTGTATAATATCGGAGACTGGTTGATGGGATTGTGCATGCACCATTTCAGAAGGTTCTGAAAGGATCATGAGTGTTATTGATTAATGGTAAAAGGGTGGTTGTGTGTGCGTGTGTGCGCGCGTGCGTGCGTGTGTGTGTGTGTGTGTGTGTGTGTGTGTGTGTGTGTGTGTTGGTGTTCGTACAGTACAGTATGTATAGCTCCTCTCTGCCCATGCCTCCAGGGTCCCTAAGCCCTGACAAGCGTTTGGCTTTAAGCCTCGCACGTGAGTTGAGCAACAGCTGGCCAATGAGGGGAAGAATGGAGGAGAGAGCCAAGGCTGTGCAAGCCAATACGTAGACTCTGGCCTCTGGAGATGGCAGATGAGAGGAGAAGAGAGAAGAAAAAAAGATTAGACCAGAGGTCTTCAACGTTTTCATGCCAAGGACCCCTTAATTAAGAGAGAGATGAAGCAGGGACCCCCACAACCTTTTCAGAGATTTCATATAGTTTCATCGTTTGACAGCACAATCATCAGTGTATTTTGGATTCATGTCAATTTGTGATTACCGATCTACAAGCTGCGAGCCGTTGTGAGCTTGTAGATCTGCTATTTTTGGCTACAGTTCTCAGAATATGGACACTAGGGTTCGAGTTGTTAATATAAAAAGGATTGGAAGATTTGGAGGACCCCCTGTAGTAACTCTGAGGACCCCCTAGGGGTCCCGGACACCCTGTTGAAGACCCCTGGAGTAGAGGACTGAGTACAGCTGTAAGGATGTCCTGCTGCCTACCTGGTTTAAACCTAATTAACACAAGGCCTCATTTGGAGATACCCTGTATTAGTTCCAACATTGAACCAATATACCAGGCTTTTCTCCAGTATTCCTGTAATGGATATGGAGCGTAGGGATCATGGCCTCCTACGCTGGCGCCAGATTCTAAGTGCCTAATAAAGTGTGGAAATCTGTTTAGAAATGTTGCATGTTGCATGTGTGTGGAATGGATCAGCAGGGACTCCACAGGAGGTCATCCTGTCTTTGGCACATCGAATGGTTCCCAGGCATATAACTTCATCCCCTGATGTCTTTTGCAGTACAGTGGGCTTTTAGTCTGTCAATGTGTTATGTTATGATCCATCAGACAGGGTCAGGAGATCTCAGGACATGGACATGTTATAAAAGAAGGAAGACATGATGTGACACACGTCACCTGCATGCCCTACTTGCCTATATATTCATACACCCACAGATGATGTGAGATGATGTATGAAGGTTTTTGTGCCCAAGTAGAGTCATGCTTTATAATCTTCGTCAACTAATAAAAGAATGATGCATACAGCATAACATGCACTGACTCCCTTCAGTGGATATACTGTAGTTCTGACTAAATGCTTTCTGTTGACCTCTACTTTTAATACTTTGATTGATTGATTGATTGATTGATTGATTGATTGATTGATTGAATACTTTATTAGTCAGAAATGTAAACAGCATGAGGTACAGTGAGACATTTAGGCTAAAAGGATAACACAAATAAGTACTGGGTTTCCATTGTGGTCCTACAGTATACTGAACATTATCGCTTCATTAAAGGAACTACAACTTGACCTGTCTGTCTGTCTCTCTGTCTGTCTCTCTCTCCCTCTACAGGGATGCGGGACTTCATGCGGAAAGTGTGACTGCAGCGCAGTTAAAGGAGCAAAGGTGAGAACTCAGATCTATCCTTATGTCTTCCTATTGCCACTATTGATCATTCGTCCATGTAATTCTCAATAACCAATAGCCTTCTACTCAGTTAGCCACAGTCGGGTGAGATACCAGAATTGTTTCCTTCTGGCGGCGCCGGTGGCCATTGTGAGGCCCTGACCAGTGTCATGTCTGTATGCTAAGCAGGCGTGACACTGTCTGGAATGTCCCGGCTAATGGAGCTAAGCTCGGTGGACGGAGCTCCGTCATGGAGCAGGGTCCGCAATGGGAATGAGGATCAGGCAGATTTAGACTGTGTCCGCACGCACAGCTGGTCTGAAGGCCTCGCTCCCACTGGATGCTATAAAGCTCTCTGACTCATAGACGATGGAGGCAGCAGAGTGACTGGTCAGGGAATCGCTGGGAGCCATCCAGCTTTCAGTACGCCATCATTTCAATTCAATTCAATAATTCAATTCAATTCAATTCAATTCAATTCAATTCAATAATTCAATTCAATTCAATTCAATTCAATTCAATTCAATTCAATTCAATTCAGTTCAGTTCAGTTCAATTGTAAATCACAATGAAAAGGAAATTGTGCAGTACGAACAAGGTAATTAATATATGTTAAAAGAATAATAGAAGAACATTTATAGGAAATAATTTAAAACAATAAATAGAAGATTAGAAGCTGCCAGCAGAACTAGCTGTTCACTGAACTGTGCATGGTTAGCTTTTAGGGCCCAACTCTCTTGACATAACTTTCATTTGCTTTTGTGTTTGTCAATATACAGTTTAGACATCAACTGTAAAATAAATAAATATTGCACAACAGTACATACTGTAGGGCAGGCAATTAAAATCCTTTTCAATCCTTCAAAGAACTAAACACTACAGTTTGAACTGCAGCTCTTGTACAGCCCTTACCAGTGCCTTGCTGCAGCGTAGTCTACAGAAACAGATGGCAAGCATTTGGCTCACGAAAAACTGTGTTCAATGGGCCCTGGCCAAGCCACAGTGGTTTCAAAGCACTGCTGAGTGTGGAAAGGTGTTGAAGACTCTATTAAAAGCTTAACTGAATTCCTCGACATCCTTCACATCACTTCACTTCACGTCTCTTCACTGATGACATCAAATGCCTTGGTAAGAGGGTAGGAGGTAGCTCAGGAGGTAGAGTGGCCGTTTGGGAACCGGAAGGTTCTAACCCCGGCTCCTAGAGTTCTCAAATTATGCCCGACCCGGGCGAGGTAGGGCCTAAAATATATGATAATTAGTCGGGCCGGGCCAGCCCAGTTAGGGCCCATTTAGGGCCCATTTAGGGCCAATTTAGGGCCAAGTTAGGGCCAGGCTTTAATTTTCAGGCCCGTTGAGAACTCTACCGGCTCCTCTTCCTGGAGTCTTTGAGCAAGACACCTACTCCAAACTGCTCCTGATAGTTGGTACCTTGCTTGGTTGCCTTCGCCACCGGCAGTGTGTGAATGGATGCACTTTGAATAAAAATGACACTATAGAACTGCACACCATTAATCTCTCTATATACTTAGCTTACTGGGGTCCCTCAGGTGTCTACACTTGGTTCCCCATCTACACTAAACTTCTTCATTGAAAATAGCCAATCTACAAGCTTGCGCGTCGCAACATGACGTATTGTCATTTTTTAGATCTGCTACTGTATTTTCATGGAATGTTCACCCCACAATGGGGACACAATGTCCCCATGTCTTTCAGAAACGCTGTGGTCAGGGAATGAAAATCATTCCTTCGTCCTCCACTAGATCCACTTATCATTCCCTGATCCTTGTGGTTTGTAGAGCATTGGTCAATGGTCAGACAAGAAGCAGGCCATCAAAAGGGCTATCTTGCCATCTAGTGGTACATAGATGTAATAACATGAGCATAATACAATTCTTACTGAGGGCCATTTCTGCAAATAAAAAGATAAATCACTGCAGAGAGAGTACCATAGCAGAGTAATAATGTCTTGCTAGAAAAAGTATTTCCTAAATGTTTCAAAACAATGTAATTTTGATTGAATATTTAAATTACTTTTTTTCCCCTATCTTTCTCTTTAGGGTGAACGTGGGTTTCCAGGTATCCAAGGAAATATGGGATTCCCAGGGATGCAGGGAAATGAAGGACCTCCAGGGCCACTGGGCCCCAAGGTGAGTGACAGTACAAGGACCCTGCACACAAGAGTTTGTGTTTTTATTGCGTGGCTGGAACTCCGAGGGCCCTTTGTAGACGATCTACAGTATAGTGAAGGGCACAGTTGCATCGGGAGGGTGTCCAAAGTTGAGGCGTAAGCATCAATTTAGCTATTTAGCACGTTATCTGGCCACTCTGTGAGGCGCATGGCACAAAGGGATTAGACTGTGAATAGTCATGGGTGTGTTTATAGGGCATTAAAAAAATTAGACCCCTCTCTGACATTATAACAATTACACAATTTGATTCATTGACTGAACACTTTATTAAGAAGTTGCAAACAGTACAGCTTACAGTACAATTATGCAAGCAATGCTAAAAGGATAACAAAAAAAATCTAATCAAACCAAATCACCAAACCAATACATAAATCACGTCTCTAGATTAGTGTGTATTTAATGCATGGATTCCTCCCGAAACAAAGTCAAACAAACATGGTGTAAATAATTAGCAATTCCGTTGGATAACAAAAGACACCCACCTCTTTCTAACACGGAAGCACAAAGGGAAGAGGTGGAGGGGTTCCGAATTTTATAGGGGGGCACAGAAGGAGGGGTCTTAAAGAAGCTGACCACTAATGTATCACTAATGCACTAAATATGGAGATCAAAAATCTCAGGTAGAAGCACCAATTATGACACATTTTGTGTAATTATAAACTAACTGAACATAATTTATAATTGACACTGTTACACAAATAATCACACCTTCCTCCAGCATTGTCTCCTTTATGTCCAAGACACATCAGTGATAATGTATGTTGACATGTCCACTAATCAGATAAATACGCATACATTCTCAGATATGTTCTTTAATTAAAACCACCCATTAAGCATGACAGAGAGCTCCATGCGTCAGAGCTATGAAATGGATATTGACGGTTGGTGTTACTGCTGTCGATTGAGCAGAGAGATTATTATAGGAGGCAATATGCATTCATTACATTCTTACAGTTTTTGAAATAAAAGCTGAAATAAAATGCTTATTGAAATAAACTGCATGAACGATCTCTCTCTCTGTCTCTCTCTCCCCTTCTCTCTCTTTCCTCACCGCTGGTTTCCAAAGACGCACAGGAACTTTCTCATTATTATCTTTGACACATTCTTATTA
Organism: Nannobrachium achirus; assembly: GCF_963921795.1. Classification (NCBI taxonomy): domain Eukaryota; kingdom Metazoa; phylum Chordata; class Actinopteri; order Myctophiformes; family Myctophidae; genus Nannobrachium; species Nannobrachium achirus. The sequence continues at coordinate 11,385,467 of NC_137829.1, forward strand.
GTGATCTTCTTCTTAAAATGACTAATGAAAAGAATACGCGTTTGAAAATGGGTTATCTGCTGTTTCTACCGTTGTGTTGAATTCAGATGGATTTTTGTTTGCATGCAGTATACTATGCACACATTGTGAACCCATATATACCATACCATATGCTTGTTTGAATACTTTATAAGTCAAAATTCAACAGGAGCACGGAGGTACAGTAAAACATTTAGGCCAAAAGGATAACGTGAAAAAGTAAAACTGTTATCCAATGCCTTCTTTATATAGCAGGGAAATACTGCGTAAACATTACAGCTACAATGGATGAAAAATAGCAATGATAATTTTGCCGTGCCGAGTGCCATTTTGTGCCAAGTGGAAGGTAGGGCTCTCTTTTTAGGCACAATAATGCTGCAAACATTAACAAGGCAATGATCACCAGCAAACATGATTGTTGTTAGCTACAGATGGACTTAAGTGATTTCAAGTTGGCATTTTGAGTTAAATTCTCAAGGTAAACCTGAGCACATTTAAACATGAGTAGCAGAATTGATTTGAATAATAATGTCATGTGTATCTCTGTAGGGAGATTTCGGTGAGCATGGTGCCCCTGGACTGAAAGGAACACGTGTAAGTATCTGACCCTGTCTGACCACATCAGTACAATTAACGGCCACTTATCTCTCTCTCTCTCTCTCTCTCTCTCTCTCTCTCTCTCTCTCTCTCTAACCCTCTCTCTATATACCGGTATATGTGTGGTCATTATGGGTTAATATGGACACGACAGGCTGATAGTGTCCATACTAACCCATAATGACCAAGCAGCAAGACGTTATAGCACTTATTACATCGGCTACACAATACAATTAATAATTTGACTCAAAACTAAAAACAAAACAACGTTTTTCCTTGTTTACAGACTGCTGAAAGTCTTCCACAAGTATCGCGCTGGGGGACACCCAGCGCAATACTTGTGGAACACTTTCAACGCGGGTCGCCTTGGAAAACAAGGAAGTGCTGATCAAATAGAATCCATTTTCCAGTTACTGCGTCGTCTATTTCTCGCCTCAAATGTTTTTAAAAACATTCTTGAGCGCAACGCTTAGCTGTAAATTACACGGTGTGTTTGTTTACATGGCTGACATGTTTGACATGTTTTTGACATGTTGGATACGGCACTAAATTCACACAGCGCAGCCTGAATGCAGCAGGTGCTCTGAGACTTTGACTAGGCAGCGGCCCGTTATAGTGCGGAGCGGTCATTATTCACCTATAATTCACCACTGATTTCAGCGCTTGACCAATCAGAATCAAGCATTCAACCAAGCTGTGTAATAATGATAAATAACTTACAACATTAGTTCCATTGATCCAAGCTGGAACACAATCGATTGATTGATCATTAAGATAATCATTCTCTGGAAATACACGCAGCCCACCCACCTGACCACTGTTAAGTGGTCAGGTGCGTGGGCCCTGATCCAGAAAGGGATTGGAACCACTGTCCTAGGTTTTATTGCCCATGTCTCACAAGTCATTTTGGATTCATCGTCTTTGATGTGACACCTGTTTCAAGGATTATGCTCTTATTTCAGTGTGTTGTCATGTCACAGTAATGCAGATGTTTTATTTTTAATGCACTATAGGGACCTCCAGGCTTGCCTGGCTTCCCAGGGAATCCAGGACTACCGGTAAGGTTCTGCGCAGCATTCATTTAATCCAGGAAGTATAAACTTCCAGGGTTAAATTAACACTCATGGTTGTGCCGTTTTCTGTCCCTAAATCTCTCATCCTGAAATGTCGTCCTCATAATTATTGTGTGTGTGTGTGTGTGTGTGTGTGTGTGTGTGTGTGTGTGTGTGTGTGTGTGTGTGTGTGTGTGTGTGTGTGTGTGTGTGTGTGTGTGTGTGTGTGTGTGTGTGTGTGTGCCTTGCCCTCTCTTTTTCCAAAGGGTATCAATGGAAATGATGGGCCTCCGGGTTCATCGGGTATCCCAGGATGCAATGGGACAAAAGTAAGCAGATTCTTTAACTTGTGCCGTCAGTATATAGTGGATCCCACCAACACAAGCCTGTCCACCCCCGTCCACTCCTTTTACCCTTGATTCATGATCTGGTGCCTGTTAACCATTTGAACCCCAGCATCCCTATAGTGGGAGGGAAGGGGGCATTCGCCAGAAATAGCAGATCTACAAGACCTTGTAGATCGGCTATTTTTGGTGTAGATGGAGGCAAGCCGGCAAGAAGCAGTTACAACTCAGGTCTGTTTCACTATATGTAGACTATTCCACAATCTCCGAATGCTATATAAAGTCTGGATCTGGAACTACACCTCCTGAAATCCGAGGATGGATGCTGTCATTTCTGTTCACAAAAATCCTCTGATCGTTTTCGTTTTCAGAGCTTCCGTTGTGCTAGACTGTATGACGAAAGCATCTGAACATTGTGGCAGGCAATAGTGTGGCTCACGAGACTATAGATCAGATCAGTGGTTTTCAACCTAGTGGTCCGGGGACCACCAGTGGTCCTTGAGGGGGTTCCAGTTGGTCCCCAGCTAAATGATGGAGTGTTGGTAACCAGATGGACCATTGTAGATCTTTAACTCTTGAGTGTAAAATGAAACCAAATGGAACCATAAGGGTCCATTTGGTTTCATTTTACGCTCTCAAGAGTTACGTTATTGTTAAACATCTGCATTGATTCATTTACAAGAAGTCTACACAATTACAGAATGTAGAAGAATTGTCATTTTGATTGACCTGTTATTAGTCCTATAGCACCAACATCAATACAGCATGGAATTGTGGACAAAATCTGATCCAACGATAACAACATATCCTACGTTTTGGGTTTTGAGAGGCTGAATCTCATCAAATGGTGCTCTGTGGCTCAAATGCAGAATAAACTAGAAACATGTGATTCTGGGAAATTGCAAGTGTGGTTGCCTATTTATAGTCTGGATAGCCAAACCTCCATTGAACTCAATGGACTTTTGGGGTTTTGGATTTTACTCTACAAAGTCTTAAGTTGTCTATACAGTTGTCTATAGCAGGGGTTTTCAAAGTGGGGGACGGGGCACCCTGGGGTGCCGTGACGGCAGTCCAGGGGTGCCACGAGATAATTTGTTAATATTTGGAATTTGTCTGGACACTTAAAACAATATTTAGTATCATTTTAAACTTGAAGTACAAAGTTATTTATTTATAGTCAGTTCTAACCAAAATGGCTATTATCTCAATGTTTTCTCCGCAACATAATCGCTGAAATATGCTATAAATAAGAGATGCTGGGAGTGAAAACTATGAATATAATGTAGGGGTACCTCGGATGAAAATAATATTTATAGGGGTGCCCCGGGCCAAAAAGGTTTGGGAACACCTGCTATAGGCAACCACACTAATAATGGGCTTTGATATGAACATTGGATTATGAAAAGGATTTGATGGTTTAAGTTGTTAACCCTTTCTCAGTCCCTCCATACTGACACTGTTCTCTGTGTGCTCCAGGGAGATAGAGGCCGTGATGGTGGTCCTGGTTTCCCAGGCCTTCAGGGACCCCCTGTAAGTCATCATATTACCATGCACCCTCACACACCAACTGAAATACATACGTTTCACTGATAGTGATGCTAGCTCTAGACAGAATGTTTCTCATATAGACAGTGGTGGAAAGTAGCTAAGTAGGCCTACATTTATTTATGTTACGTATTAACTGTTAATTGTTAGAGGAGGACCTCAATGGAAATAAGTCTCAGGACATCCTTGAATCGCTGCAATCATGTGGTTTTATTGACAGCTTCAGTTACTAGTTATAAATTGCAGATTTAGATTATTATAATTATATTATATTAATTAATGACAATACCTTTTATTTTTTCTTAAATAAACACATTTATTCAAATAAAAATGTTTATATAGTATACCATACTTTTGAGTATTTCTACATTGCGGTATTGCTACTTTTACTTAACAAATCAGAGTACTTCTTCATGGACTATAATGCTCCTGTACTCACCGTTATCTTCTCTCCACAAGGGTATACCTGGAATCCATGGAATGAAGGTTAGTTAGAAGTCACAAAAAATCCCCAAAGAATATATCAGATTATATCAGATTCAGCATGTCTTACCACTTGTTTACATGGTCTGTTTGCTGCTGTGTCTTCCTAGGGCGACCCTGGTGGTGTCATGGGATTTATCCCCCTGAAAGGAGACAGAGGATTGCCCGGCACACCAGGACTACCAGTACGTGTGTGTGTGTGTGTGTGTGTGTGTGTGTGTGTGTGTGTGTGTGTGTGTGTGTGTGTGTGTGTGTGTGTGTGTGTGTGTGTGTGTGTGTGTGTGTGTGTGTGTGTGTGTGTGTGTGTGTACACTATATACAGTACTGAGCATTCCTTTAATTAATTCCTGTGTTATCTATTTATCTATGTCCTTACCGCTCTACATATTGTCTCTCTCTTCAGGGACCAAGCGGACCAACTGGACCCATTGGTCCTCCAGGACTACGCGGTTATGAAGGACCCAGAGTGAGTTGTCATTACTCTGATCTGATGGTCTGCTAATTAATGAAGACATAAGCCATTGTTAATCAGTAGTTTGCATGAATTATGTTAACGCTGAAGTTTTAACTCACCAGTAATTGTACTCTACAGGGTGAACCTGGACCACCTGGACCTCAAGGAGAGAAGGTAAGACGTTGATACTGAGGAAAATGACCTTAGTAGTTCACATGTTTTCAAAGTGGTAGCCATGGCCCCCAAGGGAGCCACCAGGTGGCGCCAGCGGGTGCCACTTAGAAAGGAGAGGAAAATAAAATAAAAAGAAAGAAAATCATAAGAAAATATATATAAACAATGTAATTTCAATTCAAAATACATTCAAAATACATGTATAAGATCACTGTGCCACTTTAAGCCCCTGGCATTGTGTTTTTGTTACGTCATTATCGTAAAAATCTTCATTTATCTACCCCTCTCTTTTTAAAGCAATTTCACAATAGGTGGGCCAGAGCCTATGGCTATTTGAGAGTCCCTGACATGGAACAGTTTGAGAACTCCTGTTATAGTCTAATACTACAATGCTGTAAACACCAAGATGTTTTGCTTCCCTGTCCTTGTAGGGTGACCGTCTGGCCTTCCAGAGTGCAAAAGGGGAGAAGGTGAGAGCCTCAAACAATCTAACACCCATAGTGGTGCACACAGCATACTGTATTTCAGAGCTAAAAAATATATAATATATATATTTACTCAATATTGACAAAATGAATACATTTAAGAAAGGTTTTTCTTTTATAACAACTGACATTATGTGGGTAAGTTAATGTATACTGTATGTGCCTAAACCAGAACACCTTATTTAGGGAAAGAATATCTTTATTTTGCAATTCATAGGTTGCATTTGTAGTCCTACACCGGCCATGTTTGAGGACCAACACAGGAGTTCAGATTGGCGTAGAACATTAGTTGTATGCCAATCAGACACATTGAAACACCTGTGTTGGTCCTCAACTTGGCCGTTTAGGAGTACAAATGCAACCCATGAATAGCAATACCGATTCCCATAACACTTTTCTCCTTTTTCTTTTGCTGTTCATTAGCAGATTATTATGACGTCAGTGCTTAAAAAACACTTAGAACCCTCTCATGCTATTTTTTCATTTTTTTTTTTTTATTTAATTTACGCTCACTCATCAAAGATAAGCGTGTAGGCCTGCTATTTACAAAGTATGAATTGGACTTAAATGAATATCGACACTGTCGGGCTGGAAACTCATATCTCCAAGTTTCAGATTTGTATGTTTTTTCATAAAGTAAAGCCCTGCTTCATCATACAAGACTGTCGCACAAAACTAGTGAAAATAGCAGATCTACAAGCACACAATGCCTGTGCTTGAGGATCGTCACTATCTTAAATCGTTTTTTAAAATTATAAATACAAAAGAACGGTCTTGGAGAGACAAGGTTTCCACTCTACAACGACTAATATGCTTGTTGCTTTATTTGAATGGCGGCCCTCTCTTTCTCCTAGGGTGAGAGAGGAATCCGGGGCCCCCCTGGGCCTCCTGGGTACCGTGACCCCAACCTGGAACCCGTCGCAGGAGGACCCGTCACACACTACATCCCTGGGCCAAAGGTACTGAGCCTGTTGGAGATAGATTAGACTTTGTAATTCATAACTCCCTCCTCCTTGCATTCAGTGGTGGATAGTGCCTTTACTCAAGCAATGTAAACTCAGCACAAAAAGAAAGGAAACTTGAGTTCGGTCCATTAAATCTCCCCTTTAATAATACCAATTTGTATTGTGTTTCATATCACTTTTATCGTTAATTCGTCACCTTTACAACAAGGTACAGCTTGTAAGCATCGGGAATTCGAGGCTTGAGCTACACAGCCAAACGTGTGGGTAGTGCCGACCAAAGTTTTGCCAAAATGGCTTGCAATACTGTTCTGCTGGCATTTACTCTCGTTTTGGGATTCCCTGACACCGAGCTTAAAGTGTAAAAAGTGCAATCATTCAATGCACCAAGCAACAAAGGTGAATACCAAAAGAAAAGTATTGCAGCCCTGCCAGGCCATTCTGACCATTTTTGGAGGGGCGCTACCCACACGTTTGGCTGTGCTCATTCCACGAATGCCAGATCCTTACAAGCTGTACCTTGTTGTAAAGGTGACAAATCAACGATAACAATGATATCAAAAACGGCGTCGGTGTCATAGTGCGGCGCTACCCCACACGTTTGGCTGTGGTGCTCATTCCACGAATGCCCGATGCACTTTCAAAAAAACTTTTGGTAATTTTGTCGTCTAATCAGGCTTTTGTGAACACCCTGGACAGATTTTAAGTTGCTTGATTCAGTATTTAGATATTTAATATTCATTTTATCAGACACAACTTCCTTTAACCCATTGTAACTTCCAACACATTCTCACCCCCAAGGGGTCAGACACCTGACGCCCTGCGTCACAAGAGGGGACGCTTTGGGTATGCCTACTGCTTCAAGTAGGGGACACTTTGGATATGCCCAGTGGTCTAAGAAGAAAAAAAAGTCATTCCCGAAGTGGGATTAACTTAATACTCATTCTTCTAACCATGATAGATTCATTGAAAACTCCTGTTCTTTTTTTTCTAGTGATTCATACTACCCTGCTAATATGTGAGCTGGTTGTGTTTTTTTTATAACTTTTTTCTTTTATTTGTAATCATTTCTTGAGAAAAGGAAAAAAATAATTAGAAATATATGGCCCATGATTGGCTACGGGTGTAAACACACACAGACAGACAGACAGACAGACAGACAGACAGACAGGATTTCTGGAATTTATAGATTTATTGAGAATTTATATAATTATGTATTTTCTTTACAGGGAGACAGAGGACTAGATGGAGAAAAAGGAGACAAAGTATGTATTTAGTTAAGTAAAGACTTTTTTTCAAATGACAAAATGTTCTTACATGCCACAGTGTCTGAGTGTCTGGTTTTCCTTGCAGGGACTCTGCATCCCATATCAAAACGGTGTTAAAGGTGAACCAGGCCCCCCCGGACCAAGAGTGAGTGGCATGAGTTCATCCTTACTGGTCTTGTGATGTTGGAACCTCAACCTTTTCAGGCCGGGACCCCCCAAAATAATCATATTTGAATTGGGGACCGCACACCCTGATAAGCACTTGGAGTTATAAGACTTGAGGCATTACATTTAGCTTGACTCGGTTCCACAGATACATTTTGTGAAAAATTGCAGATCTACAAGCTAATAACGCCTCGCAATGCTAGGCGTTGTGAGCTTATAGATTGGCTATTTTCACAATTTCTGCTTATTACTATTTCTTATATTATTTGACAGTTTGTTTTTGAAGGTTTTAGAAGGGCTTAAAATTTTCACTAAACTGTCATCTGGGGATTTATTTAATAAAATAAAATAAAATAAAATGGGTGCAATATTAATACATGAAATTTAGAGTACACCCACATTTCTTGAGACGGTTATGATACTACGATTAACAAGGCATGATTAACAAAGATATGCTGTGTTGTTTTCGCTGATTTCAGGGCAAAGCTGGCAAGGATGCAGAGGATGGGCTGAAGGTAATTAACATGATCCATTGTATCTGTCATGTGACGTTACAACACTAAGGTGTGTACACCCCTCACCCTGATCTACCTGTTGTTTCAGGGAGAAAGAGGCTTCTCTGGGGCTGCAGGATTCACCGGGCTGCCGGTAACTATTAATTCACTAAAGAAATATCAACATTATGCCTGGTTTTGTCTTATCTTGATTATGCTTTAGTTTGAAATGTCTTGGCAGTGTTTACGTTAATGCTTGAGAGATTATTTCACCCTGAAATGAAATCCCAATTCATTTCAGGGTGAAAAAGGAGACGCAGGACCACCAGGATACGTGAGTATCTGTCTGTCTGTCTGTCTGTCTGTCTGTCTGCCCGTCTTTCTGTTTCTATAACTCCTTCTCCCTCTCTCTGTCTGTCTGTCTGTCTGTCTGTTTCTTTCTCTCTTTCTCTCTCCGTCTCTCTCTCTCTGTCTGTCTGTCTGTTTCTCTCTTTCTCTTTCTCTCTCTTCCTCTCTTTCTCTCTGCCTCTCTTTCATTATCATCATCCCTTGCCTTGTTCCTTCCTTCTTTTTGTTGAGGAAAGTAGCCTTCTGGTTTTTGAGATTGAACTTAGACTTCAGTATCTCAGTACCTGCAGCAATTCTAGAAACTACCAGCAGATGGCACTATATTTCTGTTCAGCACAAATACCCAGTTAGGGGAGAGTCAATCTGGGAACCCATCATCAAAGGATGGGCGACGCCCACTCGGTCTGTCTCTCTAGCCATCATTGACTCTGTCTCGAGAGATTGGGGGAGAGAGAATATGAAATGTAGTTGTAAACTACTGAAAGGTAGGCTGTAAAAAGCCTGAAGCAATTTACCAAGACCGATTTATACTTAATCGTCCTGTGGGGGAAATAGCCAATCCACAAGTGTCGAAGTGACGTGTGAGCACACGTAGATCTGCTATTTTCGCCGGGCATTTGGCCCATAACAATAGGGACGACATCGTTCATGTGGTTGAAATGAACAGAGGCTTGACATTATCTTCCTTTCATCTCTGTGATTTTAGGCTGATGGCGGTGCTCCTGGGCCCCCCGGACCTCCCGGTCTCACAGGGTTACAAGGAGAGAGAGGTACAGTAAGGCCTGTCGTATGGGATGCAAATCATTACAGCGTCCATCCATGGGATCAATATCGCTGTGAGACAACAAGGCAGGGTCCGATAAACCTTAGCGGACCCTGTCGTGTTGTGTAGATCCCGTCCACAGTGTTGGATAAAGGCAGTGGTGTATAGTAACCAAGTACATTTACTTAAGTACTGTACTTAAAGAGGCACTCCACCACTTTTCAACCTATATCTATCTATAAATGCGAGAAGTCTCTGCGTGTGTGTTTGTAATCCGCGTATCTCGAGAACCGTTCGTCCCACCGGCTTCAGATTCGGCACGCGCGCTCCCCGCCGCGGCACGGAGTGCAGTGCCGGGCCTCGACCCGACCCGACGCGCGGTTTTCCCTAACCGGCGCGAAACGTTCGGAATCTCCTTATGCGGGGCTGATTGTTGACATCAGGCTGTTCCAGAGGAAATCGGCACAAAATCGGTCATTGTGACATCACTGCAGTGCCGGGCGCAAGCGCTGACTCATTGTGACATCACTGCAGTGCCGGGCCTTGCCTCGACCCGACAGATATCTCCGTATATGGGCATAAGACTGAGAACTCCATATATGGGCATATGGGCAGATACAGAGATCTCCATACAGTATATGGGCATATATAGACAGATATCTCCGTATATAGGCATAAAAGGGACACAGACTGATACAGAGATCTCCATATATGGGCATATGGGCAGATACAGGGGCCTAGACCCGACAGATATCTCTGTATACTGAGAACTCCATATATGGGCATCTTGCCTCGACCCGACAGATATCTCCATATATGGGCATAAGACTGAGAACTCCATATATGGGCATATGGGCAGATACAGAGATCTCCATACAGTATATGGGCATATATAGACAGATATCTCTGTATATCTATCTATAAATGCGAGAAGTCTCTGCGTGTGTGTCTGTAATCCGCGTATCTCGAGAACCGTTCGTCCCACCGGCTTCAGATTCGGCACGCGCGTTCCCCGCCGCGGCACGGAGTGCAGTGCCGGGCCTCGACCCGACCCGGCGCACGGTTTTCCCGAACCGGTGCGAAACGTTCGGAATCTCCTTATGCGGGCTGATTGTTGACATCAGGCTTTTCCGGAGGAAATCAGCGCAAGCGCTGACTCATTGTGACATCACTTCATAAAAGGCTCTGACATCACGTACGCCACATGAGTCAACAAAAAATGGACGCATAGTGCAGTGCTCGGCCTCGACCCGACCCGATACACGATTTTCTGGAACCAGCACGAAAGGTTCGGATTCTGATGTCTGACATCAGCATTTTCCGGAACTGGCACTGTGTCTGCATAGATCTCCATATATGGGCATAAAATGGATGCAGACAGACAGATACATATATCTCCATATATGGACATAAATGGACACAGGCAAACAGATGGTCAAAGATCTCCATATATGGGCATAAAGTGGACGCAGACAGACAGATACAGATATCTCCATATATGGGCATAAATGGACACAGGCAAACAGATGGTCAAAACGGGTCCTATGACAACAGGTATAATGGGGTTTGCATTAACTCATTTAGGCCTAACCTATAGTTAGGCCCAAATCAGAAATTAGCCTACAAAAACAAATATGTTGCTACATACTGTACATGTACTGTAAGCCCCTCCCATACACTAAAATGTGTACCCGGCCTGAATGGGTTAAAGGGGGAAACGGCACTGTGTCTGCAACACAGTCGGAGGCACAGGCAAACAGATGGTCAAAACGGGTCCTATGACAACAGGTATAATGGGGTTTGCATTATGGGCATAAAGTGGACGCAGACAGACAGATACAGATATCTCCATATATGGGCATAAATGGACACAGGCAAACAGATGGTCAAAACGGGTCCTATGACAACAGGTATAATGGGGTTTGCATTAAAGGGGGAAACGGCACTGTGTCTGCAACACAGTCGGAGGCACAGACAGATACTCCATATATGGGCATAAATGGACACAGGCAAACAGATGGTCAAAACGGGTCCTATGACAACAGGTATAATGGGGTTTGCATTAAAGGGGGAACCAGCACATGTGTCTGCAACACAGTCGGAGGCACAGACAGATACAGAGATCTCCATAATGGGGATAAAAGGGACACAGACAGACAGATACAGAGATCTCCATATATGGGCATAAAATGGACGCAGATAGACAGATAACTCCATATATGGGCATAAAATGGACCCAGAACTATATCTGCAGTGATCTCCATATATGGACATAAAATGGACGCCGACAGACAGACAGATACAGATATCTCCATATATGGGCATAAATGGACACAGATGGTCAAAACGGGTCCTATGACAACAGTATAATGGGATTTGCATTAAAGGGCGGGGCATTCATTCCCTATTTACATCGTTCCCGAGTTGGCCAGGTCGCCGACTAGACGCTGGGCCGCCCGAAGTGCGGCCCAGCTTCTAGTTCATATAATAGGTCCTCACTAATGTTCATGATAAAATATCACAATTTTTTTCTACTCAGTTTGGGTCTCATAGGAGAGCTGTGGGTGGGTCAAATCCTTCCTACCGGTGACATCATCAATGGGAAATGCAAGCTAATAGAAACTGCAGGCTTTCTATTCCTGAAGAAGTTGCAATGTTAAAGTGGAAGCCATTGTTCTCGTGATAATAAAAATCTTTTTTCTTTAAAAAAATATTATTTAATTATTTTTTGTCAAACGATGATGTCACCGGTAGGAAGGATTTGACAGCTCTCCTATGAGACCCAGACTGAATAGAAAAAAAATGTGCTATTTTATTATGAACATTAGTGAGGACCTATTATATGAAGACAGGTTGAAAAGTGGTTAACTACTCCTTTAAGTACAATTTTGAGGTATTTGTACTTTACTTGAGTATTTCCAATATCCAATACTTTTACTTCTACTCCACTACATCTCAGATGCAGATATTGTACTTTTACTCCTCTACAATTATTTGACAACTTTAGTTATTAGTTACTTTGGAGATATTGATTGTTATTATAAAACAAAAACACACAGTAACCACTTCAGCTCTGTATACATTCCTGCCATTTGAAAATAGCCGTTCTACGAGCTCACAATGCATTGCGATGCAACGCATTGTGAGCTTGTAGATCTGCTATTTTCATTATGAATTTTTGTATACATTTTATACAGTTGAAAACTTGTGAAATGGGACATTCTGCACAATGAGTACTTTCTACTTTTGGTACTTTAAGTGCATTTTGAAACCATTACATTTACTCAAGTACATTTTGACTTGTACTTTTGACAGACTTTTACTTGTAAGGGTGCCCTCACACCAAAATAGCTATGAGAGTGGAATCCGCGTTCCGCCAATGCATTTCAATGAGAGTGAAGCGGTTTCATGCCAGCAGAGGATTTCTGCAAAAAAACGCTCCCTTCTCATTGAAATGCATTGGCGGAACGCGGATTCCACTCTCATAGGTATTTTGGTGTGAGGGCACCCTAACAGAGTATTTCTACATTGCAGAAATTATACCTTTACTTAATTACTGAATGTCAAGTCTCCAGGACTTCTTCAGAATATGTATGACACTGATTTACTATGACACTATGGCACATTAGGAGTCCATTACTTGTGGTTCTAAAATATTGTATTTTCAAGGACCCCCTGTAACTCTGAGAGGTGTTCAAATGGAGCCAACATTGGTTCCATTTGTACTCTCTCAGAGTCACAGACCTGTTATGGTCATTCAGGGCTATCTCTTTAAGTAGTTCTGGTAATATTATTGTCCACTCATTTTTTATGTCCGTAAAAATGTCCACCACAAGCCAGCATGGCGATGCTCCCTATCTGAGATCACACAAATTGTCTAGATTATTATTTGACATGACATTCCTATTTTTCTCTTCTACAACAGGTTATCCTGGTCCTCAAGGCGATGCAGGCCCACCAGGTAAAACAAATTATACTTTTATTTTATTTTTGGCATGACTATATTATCATGATTATCATTTTTTGGTTTGTTTGTTTGTTTTTTCAAATACTGCAACCAACATTATTGTGCGCCCCGAGGCTGCCTAAATGAAATGGCCTCTGAGCGTGAAACACGCGCAGAGAACAGAAATGGACGGTGTTCTTTTCCTGTCTTCAAGGCAAGCACATTGAAGGCCCTCGTGGAGAGCCGGGTCAGAAGGGAAATGTGGGTCAGAAGGGTGACAGGGGTCTGGAAGGAGAGTCACTACCTGGACCTCCAGGACAAGACGGGCAAACTGGACCCCCCGGACCCCCTGGACTCGCAGGTATGCCTCCTCACGACCATAGTTTACACTTACTATTATTTTAAAGCAGGGCAACTCAACTTTAGATGGCTCAGGGGCCACTCAGCAAAATACAAAAAGTCCAAGGGCCACAAGCTAAAAATTATGGACCTATTTTGGATGTTTAGACAATGATTTTGTAACACACTACATGAGTAGTCTAAAAAAGTAAGAAAACAACAGACACATTTCCTTCTATAAGGCCAAACCTCATTGAACAAAAGGATTGTCCAGGAACAATTAATGATGAAATGATGAGGTTTCTTTTTTTGGACAAACAAAAAAGCTAAAAAGGTCTTGTATAAAACAAAGCAAACATCATTTCTTAGGGGTTTTGGAGAGAATTTACATCAGAAATTTAAAATATATATTTTATTGGTATGACCACGATGGGCCGCACAGACATGGGCAGGGGCCACATGCGGCCCACAGGCCACAGGTTGAATAGCACTGTTTTAGAGGAAAATGGCCAGCACTATGACTATTGACTATAATTGCCAAGTTGTTTGATCAAAGTTATATGGAAATATAAACTTTGTATGCGTGTGTGTGTGTGTGTGTGTGTGTGTGTGTGTGTGTGTGTGTGTGTGTGTGTGTGTGTGTGTGTGTGTGTGTGTGTGTGTGTGTGTGTATGTTGTGTGACACCCCCACACAGTTGCACCTCCCCTATGTAACATTGAGAAAGGAGCGCTCGGTCCCCCAGGGCCTCAAGGTTTACGAGGGGAGTTGGGACAAAAAGGTAAGCGTTCTCTCATGGATCGATAACCTTACTGATCAAAATGAGTTTTAAAGGAGTCTTAATGCGATGCGATGTGATGTGATGCAATGGCTTCGTGCAGTGATTCTCACCCTCTTTAATTTCAAGAACCTCCAGTTTAACCAAATGCACCCTTTACGCCAGGAAGGGTCCATTTGGTTCCATTTAGTACACACTCAAAATGACAGACCCTGTAAGTGTCCATTTGGACCCATAGTGTTCCCCGGGCATGGCTTTGAGAATCAGTGATTTAATGCATCACAATTCTTTCTTCTCTTCTCTGAACCTCCCTTCTGGTCCTGATGTATCTCGATGATTATTGTGAGCTTTGTCTGACTAAAAACATAAGAGCTTAAACACAACCCATGGCAAACTGCAGTTAAATGCAAATCATCGCTGTCAGGCAGTGATAAACCTTGCACGTCCAAAAGCATTACTTTTCAGGAAATTGGAAAAAATAACCTGTGTTCCAAATGGATCTAATGTAGGTACTATTTAGTCTCTAGCTCGTGTCAATACATTTCAATGGTTCAATGTGTATAACCCACAGACAGACAGTAACGTAAAGAAAGAATATCTAAAATCAATCTACAACCTCACAAGTGTCACACTACAACACTTTGAGAGCTTGTAGATTGTCTATTTTTGCCACTGATGAATTTAGACATCAATTTACTACAAAAAACAACAACAACGTCAACATACGGTAGATATAGCCTCGTAAAACACCAACTTCCAGAAACCGCGCATTGTCATTTGTTTATGGAAGTTGGTGGTTTACGAGGCTAACATAGATACATTCTGCCCAACACAACATACAGTGTATGTCAGTAGTTCTCAAAGTGGATTCCAGGGACTCTGTGGTTTCCTTTATGGGGGTCTAAATTGACCCATACAGGTCTGTAACGGGTTCATTTGGTTCCATTTGTACACTGTCAGATTTAAGGGGAGACTTCATGAAGGTCTAAATTGGGGGTCTAAATTGACCCATACAAATCTGTAACTCTGACAGTGTACAAATGGAACCAAATGAACCTGTTGGTTCCATTTGTACACTATCAGAGTTAAGGGGAGACCTTGGGTGCGTTCGGAAATGCGCACTCAACGCACTGGTGTGCCATGTTGTCGATCGTTTATTCGGTGCACTTGGTGCGTTGTCGTTCGGAAATCCAGTGCGCGGCGCACCGGTGTGCTGAGTGCACGCACTGACCGACCAATGCTGCTTTATTGGTCCTTTGGGCTTTATTGTTAGTTGTTACACACGCATCAACGTGTAAACTAACAGCAGGTAGGCCTATGTTATGAATTAAATTACCTATCAATAGCAACGTTACGTTAACAACTGCTGCATTTAAGAAAGTTTTCAGACTGAAAAAGCACACAGTTCTCTTATCTGGTCGTTCGTAAATAAGCCACACTGAATGCACTCTCAACGTCACCACCCACTGCACTCACTACACTGAGCACACACCCGGTGCGCCCTTGAAATGTGAATTTGAGAAACACTGCCATTACTGCTGAAATACTGCTCCTCAGGTATAATAGATAGTTAGATCAAAAACATATACTTACATGCATGTTTTCTGCGCTTCCCAAAAGGTGACACGGGAGACACCTGTGTTCAGTGTGAAGTTTTAGCTGGCCCTGGACTACCTGGCCCCGCAGGCCACAAAGGACAACAAGGTGAGAGAAGCTGGGTTATAGAGTACACCTATGAGATAAATAAAACACTCACATACATGTACATACATACTGTGTCATTAGTTAGGTCTTTACCTAAGCTTAAGTAAACGCATCAATGTATTTTGTATCAACTGTAGAGAATTTACTTGTTTCCAATGTTATATACTAGGGGTGTGTAACGATATAGTAACTGAATCGAAAAATCGATTTTAATTTGCAGTGATCTACTATATCGTTTGCAAAAGCAAAATATCGTACCGTTTTGGCTTTGTATCGTATCGATATCGTTTTACAATGTAGATGTTGATCGGTATCGAATCGTTTTGCAGTGCAAATAATTGATTGTATGGAAACTAAGAATTTGTGCCTTGTTTTTAGCTACCTTAAAGGAGTAGTTCACCCCAATATGACTTTTTTCTATTGATTACTCATGCCGTGGAGACTTGAGTTCAATAATATTTTTGGGTATTTGTTGCATTCCTAAGACAAAAAATGTGTTATAGTAAATTTACCCCCAATGATTCCGGATGGGGACCCAAATCCATTTGGGTCCCCATCTGAAATCAATGGGGGTAAATTCATTGTAATCAAATTATTGTTTTAGGAATGTGACAAATATAAAAACATATTATTGAACTCAAATCTACATGGCGTGAGTAATCAATAGAAAAAAGGTCATTTTGGTGGTGAACTACTCCTTTAAGAGGGAAAATTAAAAAGAGGGGTTTAATTACTTTTCCATTCCATATAGCTACTCTTGGTCTATCGATAAATGTGTGTAATCTCTGTGTTCATGTCAAGGTGCAGGTTTGTCCATATGTGTTGAAATATAATGTCCATGTATTTGCTATAGAAAATCACTGTGTTTACTTATTTACATCCCTACATTTTCCCTTAAAAACATGCACTATTGACACGTTTCACACAGATTTAATTTCTTTGTTAAATAGTTACTATATCAATTTTTAATCATTGAATCAAATCGTATCGTATCGCCATGAATGAGCCAATATTGCCCATGTATCGTATCGTTAACCATTATCGTTGATGCGTATCGTATCGTTGTTAAAATGTATCGTTACACCCCTATTATATACACATTGTCAGTTTTATATACACACATGCACGCACGCACGCACGCAAGCACGCACGCAAGCAGGTACATGCACGCACACGCACACGCACACACACACACACACACACACACACACACACACACACACACACACACACACACACACACACACAGTACCTATTACTTATCACCTTCAATCACCTATCAAACTTACAGGTAATGTGTTATATTACTCGTTATCAGGTTACTTTTGTGTTACTTTCATAAAACACCTTCAAGTAAAGTGCAATAGGACTAGGTATAATATTAAATTGAAGAGGGGAGGATAAATGGAATAAAGAAGAATGTCGCAATAATGTCATTGGTATTACCAGAATTTCACTGATGAAAAGCAAATAACACAGCAAGTTGAAGCACCGTCTAACAGCACAGGGTATATATTTAGAAAACTGGAATAGTCTGAATAGAAAATGGCAATCAAGACAACATTGTTATTAGCGTTCAACATTAGCTTAAATAACTACACATACTCCTTAATAATAAATAAATAAATGAAATATAAATGAATACCATGTTACTTTCTGTCGTAACTGTAATTCCATTCATTTTTGTGAAATGTTTTCTTTGTTTGATATAAAGTTGCATTGAGTTTGATTGAAACATTTGATTCTGTGAAGAAAAAACCCAAAACAAAGGGTATAATTTATTAAGTATGTAATATTATATCATATCATATATAGGTTTAGGGTATATATTTTTTGTGGTCATGAATCATGATTCACCGGGATCCTGGATGGCTTGATTCTAGGCTTAAATTAATTGATATAAATATTTTTAGTAAATCTCTATGGGAAAAAAATGGGGTCTGGAACCAGAAAATGGCCGCCACAGCAATGCTCTGTCTATACTGTGTATAAATGATATCTTATTGTCTTATCTGATTGGCCTGATACTTTTACTTTGCCTGTACATGCTGTATATTCATGTCTGCTACAATGAGTGAGGAGGTACCTTAAGGTCTTGGTTCCTTGGCAGGTTTTCCTGGACCGGCGGGTAGGAAAGGAGATAAGGGGCACAGTGGCTCCACTGGACTTGCAGGAAGAGAAGTAAGTAGGATCCCTGCATGTAGTGTCGTGAAGGATCCCATTTTCGCAGTTCACTGAGGAGAAAGGAGCATTAGGAAAATGGCACAACTTGTCCTACATGCCAATTTACAGTCTCATAGCATTTCCACAAATGCAATGGGTTTACATTTACACTATTACGTCATGTAGGCCAGTGGTTCTCAACCTTTTCAGGCCACCACCCCCAAAATAATCATTTGAACATAACCCTACGAGCACTAAGAAAAATCCCCCAAAATAATTTGGGGACCCCCCTGGGTCCCCCACAGGTTGAGAACCACTGATGTAGGCAACTACAGCACGTCTGCCACAACCTCTCTACTAGCTGTTCTTCTTTCTACTTGTCTGCAGGGTGTTTCTGGCAGTCCTGGCTTGATGGGAGAGCCTGGTGCAGTGGGTGAACCTGGGGATGTCTTTGTAGCTCCTGGGCTGAAAGGTGATAGAGGTCTGCCTGGTGGTGCTGGTTCACCGGGGCTGCCAGGTGTGGATGGATTCCCAGGGAAAGAAGGGCTCTCAGGTTTACCAGGACCCAAGGGAGAGCCTGTAAGTGGAGTGTTTTAGGTTATTTATTGATATTGTTTTGCTTTTTGCATTCCCTTCTACACCAGTACAAGGAAGGGACAGGTTACAATATTCACAATTACAGCAATGTTATATTATCTTGACATTATTGGTTATTGGTGATTGGTTCTTTATTATATAATTAAATAGCTTGGTCAGGAGTGGAGACGGGATGTTCTGGAAACATTTATAAAATAATAATAGTCACGGACACTCTAAGTTGGAAGGAAGATGCCTTCAAGGAACCCTTACAGTATAATAGACTGCACATCTTGCTTGCAGGCCAGGGAGGGCATCAAGGGTGACCGCGGCCTGGATGGCGAGCCGGGTCTCATTGGGCCCCCGGGAGAGAGAGGTCCCCCTGGGGTGCCAGGAAGTGGTCGGCCAGGTGAGCCTGGTGATAAGGGCAGTCCCGGGAATCCAGGAACTCCAGGAATCCCTGGACGACCAGGTAGGCATGCATTACACTCATACTTAGCACATAGCACTAGCACTGGCCTATGCTCAATGACCATACATGTTTTTAGATAGCATTTTTATCTGTTCTCTCTGGTTCTTATTTAGCGTTTTTTATTTTATTTCATTGAATAGGTGCTTGGTCTACCTATGTTCTTCTTGGATTACTATTGCTGTGCATTTGATGTGTTGATATTGATGTATTACCTTACTTATTGTAAATTGCTCTGGATTAAGATGCCTAAATTGTAAATTGTACTGTATACAGATAGACAAGCACACGCACGCCGCACGCACGCACGCACGCACGCACGCACGCACGCGCACGCACACACACACACACACACACACACACACACACACACACACACACACACACACACAGTTTAATGTATCTATGCAATGTATTCCTTACCTCTCAAAGGCGTAAGAGGTGAGCGAGGAAAAGTTGTGAGCCTCCCTGGCCCTCATGGTGTACCTGGACTACGAGGAGAAACGGGCTTACCTGGACTTCAAGGTGGGCTTCAGCATACTTGTTCCATTACCACCTATACTGTATGTTTCGGCCAATATTTCAGAATCAATATCATTTTTTACACCTAAGTACAAATCGATGTTAACTGTACTTTGTCTTTTGTCATGACATTTCAATTGACTTAACTTTTGCACTTTAGCCTGAAAACAGAATTGAAACTGAAATTGAATATTATAATAAGAATGCAATTAGAATGCAAATGTAGAAGCTGGTTTACAGTTTACGGGGTGTGGGAGTTGGGAGTGTTTAACACACAGCCTGCCTGTGGCCCCAGGTGACCATGGAACTCCGGGAGACCACGGGTTACCAGGATTCCCTGGACAGAAGGGCGACAGAGGTTTACCTGGAATTGGATTGCCGGGCCTACCTGGCCCAAAAGGTATGATATACATTATAGATGGCATACCCGACCGAAAATTCGCGGTTTTCATAATTAATTGTCGGATGTCGATTCGGGTCGGACATATCATGCACTCTCTCTGATGATGCATGCAGCGCACAACTCCTGTGTGTGTGGCACTGTGTGTGTGCTGCTCGCGCTAATGCTGCAGGCATGGAGACATAACTCTTTAGCATGGAGAACGTCCCAAACGCTGAGGTAAACGTGTTGTTGTGCTGAAGTGAGCTCGCTGCTTATTGGCGCTGTGTTCTCCACTACTGTACGTCCCTTGAATAGGAAGTTTATTTTGCGACAGTTGTGGTTGTGTGCAGTGCACTGTGCATTGTGCAAGGCTCGTCCGTCCAACACACACATTACCAAGTAAATCCTGGTTTATACTCCGTCGTCACAGCCTGTTCCGTGCCAAAAGTGGCTGATCTACATGCTCAAAACGCCTCGCATCCACAGCGCATTGTAAGCTTGCAGATCGGCTATTTTCCAGACGCAGAAACTTGCATGATGAGTGTGCAGCCGGCAGTCACTGCAGTCAGACGTATATAATTTAATAATCTACGTACAATTTAACAACTTAATATTCATAATAATCGTAACAAGCAGGCAAGCTTCATGCACTGCACATTAGAACAACTTTGCTAGTCAGTCAGTGTTCATCAGTGGCTTCCTCAAAGAAAAAGAAAGGAGGCCGCATTTTAATGATTAATGGTCGGACATCGATCTGGGCCGGACAAAAAACTGTCGGACACGGGTTCGGCATGGACTGAACAAATGGGCCCGATCCGAACTCTAATATACATCCATTCAAATCCACCATCCTGGAACGTCCGGTCCCGAAAAACAACCGGAAACAAAATGCTACTGGATGGAAGGGCAGCGAGGGCGGGTCTTCACTCGGTAGAACCAGTAGAAGCCCTAGAAACATACCCTACTTTATCATTACTTTTTACCATAATGTATTAAACACATATCATGATATTTGAAAAAATACTTTTAACTATCGATTGAAAACCAAGGTAATAAAATCAAGTGTAAAGTCCGGCCAAAACCTCATTCACTTGAATGGAGTGTTAGTTTTTCTGTAGCCAGCAGGAGGGGAAATAGTGACATCTACTGGGGTATTAATGAGAACTGCAACGGCTCTTCCTTACTGGCCTCATTTAAAAAAAGACGTGTGCTTGGCCACTTGTATACATCACATGCTCAATCATGGTCTCTCCCGTAAACATTTACACAAGCTTTCCATGATAAAACTGAACATTAGTGGATGTTGCTGAGACTAGGAGTATTGACATAACCTGTACAATACTGGCTTTTCAAAGGTCGTCCGGATCTGGAATCGAACCGGCAATGCCGTTAGGCATCAGTGCCTATGTGGCAATGGCTATGTGGTATCCGCCTGGACCTGTAGGCCAGCGAGCGCCCCTAGAAATCTATTTTAAGAGCCTGCTTGAACCATTACCAAGGTTTGGATGGGTCCCTTCTCTGTTGCTCAGGCAAAGATTATTTTTCTATTTTGCCAGGATTCTCTGGAATCCCTGGAGCCCCAGGTTTACCAGGAGAGGCCGGAAGACCAGGACAGGAGGGTAGTACAGGAAGAAGTGGTGTTCCTGGTCCAAAGGTGTGTACAGTGTGTTGTGTTGTGTACTTGTGTTGTGCTTTAGCTCAGTGGTTCTCAACCTGTGGGTCGGGACCCCCAGGGGGGTCCCCAAATTATTTTGGGGGGGTCCCCAGATGATTAACTTAATGTGAAACATTGTCCAACAGTCCAACATAAAGGTTAAATGTATAGACTGAGGGTGTCTGCACATTTCTAAAGTGACAATTTAAGGACTGTTTAATACCTCTATAAAATGACAACTTAAACATTAGCCAAATTGTCAAATATTAGAGGCAGAAGTGTGAGCATGTAGATCTGCTATTTTCACAATAGAACTGTGTTATACCTGAAAAGGTTGAGAACCACTGCTTTAGCTGGTAAGGGTTAGGTGTAAGAAGAACACAAGCTAAACATCATGTCCTTTGCCTATTTCCATAGCCACATAATACTATCCACAAGAGACACATGATTCTCTGGGAGATTTGAATGCACTGTAATGAATGTGATCCCTATAGGGTGAACCTGGGCGAGGCCTGCCAGGCCCCAAAGGTTCACAAGGCCATCCAGGAGTGACTGGCTTCCCTGGAGAAAAGGGTAACCTTGGTCTAGCTGGTGTTCCCGGACATGAAGGACCGACAGGACAACCAGGGCCTCAGGGAATCAAAGGTAGCGTATTTACTACAATCCATAGGCACATGAAATGACTTTGTCTGTCTAACCAACTTCATTTTAACCACCTGGGCCTATGCAGTGGTGTTTCTGAAGTCGTTACACTTTAAAATCCTTAATATTAACTGTGAATGTGTAGTGTTGCGTAGCTAGACGATCAACGATGTATGTCTAAATGGTGCATTTATATAGCGTGGCGGTGCTACGCTGGACGCAGCCATTACGCATTGTGGACGCAACCACAACTTTGTTGTGATATGTGCCACGGTCGCTCAAATAGTAGCCTACAGGAAGAGAACTGGCTCATAGTAGCAGTAAGCTACATTTAATATCTGAAAAAATCTGCGATTCGTTTATCCTGGGCACTTTATAATGATTGTGCATTACCTTCACCCATTCACACACCAATGGCAGGGGAAACCATGCAAGGCACCAAACCTGCTCATCGGGAGCAATTAGGGGTCTTGCTCGAGGACACCTCGACACTAACACTGGGGGAGGCCGGGATCAAGCGGCACATCTACCCCGAGCCACTGCCGCACCATCTACTAATAAATCTGGGGAAATGTAAAGACTAGAACAGTGTAGAAAACCAGCACCCTGTTATTAGATTTTTGTTTACTGTATGCTACATGTGGAAAAAGGAAATGAAACATGGCATGAGTGTGTTTGCGTCTTTACCTTTACCTCTGCTCTTTACACTTAGGTGACTCTGGTCACCAAGGCATTCCTGGAGAGCCTGGTCGATCGGGCCCTCCAGGGGCAGGTCTGCCAGGACCCGAGGGACACGAGGGACCACCCGGAGAACCCGGACCTTACGGTGAGTGAAACGCTCTGCAGTAACTCCAACAGTATAATTTGAACCACTTAAACACAAAAACATTTAAGAAATACAATTACAAAATTGTTTGTCCACAACTTCACAACGCATTGTGGTGCAACGTGTTGTGAGCTTGTAGTGTTGTGAGCTATTTTGTATTTTTTATTGTTTTGCCTATAATGACTGGCCAGAGTATAGCAGCTCTACAAGCTCATAGTGCGGCACCTATTTTATGAAAATCGTGAACATTTTGCATATCTTTGATCAAGTCTTTGCTTCTGGGGTGTCCCTAGAACAAAATATTTTGAGATAGGGGTCCGCGGTCACATACATATAATTCTAGGGGTTCTTGACATTAAAAACTTGGCGCACCACAGATAAAGAAACATATATTTTTCAGAAGACCTTTGGGATTTAGAAGACATTTTGTCAGGTCTTTAATGTCTTAATGGCTGATTTTACCATATATCAAATAACAGGAGTTTGTCTCTCAGAACATTCACAAAAGTGTGTGTGTGTGTGTGTCTGTGTAAATGTCCCAAATGCAGGTCCATCTGGCACAAAGGGGGAGAAGGGGTTCCCAGGTCCTACTGGCTTGGACATGCCTGGACCTCAGGGAGATAAAGGAGCCTCTGGGTTCCCGGGCCTGAAGGGAAGCAAAGGCTTCTCAGGTCGACCAGGCCCCACAGGCAGGGACGGGCTGACTGGAAACCAAGGTGAGACTGTCTGTCACACTGAAGACCAGGGCTTCCCGCACGCGTTCAGCTCCACACCCCAAAACATATCCTTGTTGTCGGGTGCACCGACCTTGTATGTCCAAAACCGTTCGTCTACAATCACGCAACGTTCGTCTACAAGCACACAACGCCTCGCGGGTGTGCTTGTCGATCTGCTATTTTACTAGTTTTGTGCGACAGTCTTGTATGGTGAAGCAGGGCTTTACTATGACGTAAAAATGTGAAACTTGGAGATATGAGTTTTCTGCCCGACAGTGATGATTTGTTACTTACAAAAATACATTAATATTAATGAATCACTTATGTCCTTGAAAATAACCAATCTACAGGCTCCCAACGTCTGCTCCTAACACGCGGGTGTGTGTGTGTGTGTGTGTGTGTGTGTGTGTGTGTGTGTGTGTGTGTGTGTGTGTGTGTGTGTGTGTGTGTGTGGGTGTGTGTGTGTGTGTGTGTGTGTGTGTGTGTGCGCGTGTGTGTGCGTGCGTGTCTTTCCTAGGTCCTAAGGGAGAGATGGGAATCATTGGAACACCGGGATTCCCTGGATCGCCTGGATTCTCTGGAACACCTGGAAGTCCGGGTTTCAGAGGTGAGAGATAAGGGTTTTACTGTGTAGACACACACACACGCACGCACGCACGCACGCACGCACGCACGCACACACACACACACACACACACACACACACACACACACACACACACACACACACACACACACACACACACACACACACACACACCACACACACACACACACACACACACACACACACACACACACACACACACACACACACACACACACACGCTATACAGTACAGTGTGTACTGTGTATAATATACTGCTACATTATAATTACATGAGGACGTGGCTAGGATCCATTCTTGTTTGGCCGTCGTAGAAGATTGACATAGCAACCCCTCTTCTTGTTTGGCAGGTGAACCTGGTCTCACTGGACCAAGAGGAGAGTTTGGTGACTCTGGACCAAAGGGAGAGAGGGGAGAGCCAGGTCTGCAGGGCCCTCCTGGGAACATGAGCGATGTAGATATGGAGCACATGAAGGGGGATAAAGGAGACATCGGAGACCAAGGTACAGTTAAAAAATAAAAATAAAAACACTTGCTTATTAAAATGCGTTAACATATAGTACTTAGACGTCAACAATAGCTAGGATGTTGTTGATTCATTATGTGACATCAAACCTGAAACCCGTTATGTTAAGTTACGGATGAATGAATATCAAATATCTAAATACTGAATTACGTAACTTGAAAACTGTCCGGGGTGCTAAAAAAAAGCCTGAGTAGACATTAAAAGACCCCAAACATGTTTGAAAGTGAAATATCCCTTTAACCTTTGCCTTGCTTGCTTTATTGAACAGCAAGCATTACATTTGCACCCAGGATTGTTATGTGGTACTGTATCTCTGTACATTAACTGATTGTCGGGGTGCCCCAGCATTGAGTGTTTTTTTCATAATTCCATGTTTTGCTATCAGGGGTGCCTGGCCCGTCTGGAGAGAAGGGCTTCCAAGGTGTGCGTGGAGACCCTGGGCTTGCAGGGGTGGATGGAGAGCCTGGTCTACCTGGCCAGCCAGGTGAGCTTACCCCCAAAAGCACTAACAGTAACCAATGTGCAGTATATGCAGAATATAATTAGAGAGCAGTACTAGCAGTACATTGTCATCTTCCTTTTTATTTTTGAAAGTAGCATCACAATGATATTCGTCATACAAAGGAACTATGTAGGGCTTAAGTGAACAGCAGTGACTTAATGTAAAGGAACTTCTCTGGCAGGCCTCTTACACTTAGACTGGACAGTAGACTATTGCTGTACATATACATACATGTACATGTACAGTATATACCATGTGCCATGTATTTCTTCGTACATGCTATTTCTTTATATCTGGGAATGTTTGTCTTGTCTCAGGTGAGAAAGGAGATCTAGGACAGCCCGGAGAGCCAGGCCATCTTGGACAACCAGGTCACAAGGGCGACGCTGGAGAGATGGGAATACCAGGTATGAAACCCACCATGCTCCAAGATAGGCTAGCACTCAGCTAGAGAAACAATATGAGCAATTGGTCATTTCAAAGTCATTTACACATCATATCTTTGTGTGTGTGTGTGTGTGTGTGTGTGTGTGTGTGTGTGTGTGTGTGTGTGTGTGTGTGTGTGTGTGTGTGTGTGTGTGTGTGTGTGTGTGTGTGTGTGTGTGTGCGTGCGTGCGTGCGTGTAGGCGCTCTTGGTCCAAAGGGTACTAAAGGTGGTATTGGCACACCTGGTCATCATGGGTTCAGAGGCACAGATGGAGAGAAAGGAGATAAGGGATTGGACGGTGATCCAGGCATTGGCTTCGCAGGACCACCGGGGGAGAAGGTAACTAATCACTCATAATAGCACTGGTAGTACAGTTGACATGTTTTTATATCCTTGTTGTGGGGTGGAAACAATGTTCAAAACCGTTCGTTTTGTATTTATTATTAAAAAAAAGATTTTTTGTTTGTGGATTTATATTGCGACATAATGGCAAATGAACACCTCTGTTAAAAAAAAAATATTCCTGTACATTCAAAAGGGATACCCATATATGGACTTTTAGATGTCACCTGTGATATCACCTGTGATGTCACAGTGACAAGGAACCTAACCATAGACTGTAAAAATGTGGACTGACTGACTGACTGACTGACTGACTGACTGACTGACTGACTGACTGACTGACTGACTGACAGGGACAAGCTGTGACATTTCTCCCCTGACATCACAGTGACATCAGAGCATGATGTCAGAGCGACAAACCCATAGAACCATACACAAACCCATAGAACCATAGACTGTAAAAATGTGTACTGACTGACAGACGGACAAGCTGCGACATTTCTCATGGTATACTGCGACCTTTGGTCACAATTAATAGTTAGATAGTGACAATAGCTCAACTACAAGCATGTGCTTGTAGATCTGCTATTTTCACTAGTTTTGTGCCACAATCTTGTATGGTGAAGCAGGGATTTACTTAACGAAAAAACATACAAATTTGAAACTTGGAGATAGAAGGTTTCTGCCCGACAGTGACGATATACACCAACCGTCCCTTGAATAAGCAATGTCTCATCAGTCAACAGCTCCCTTATCTTTCTACAACTGTTCTCCGTTCTGTTCTTCCCTCTCTCTGTTTCCTGTTTCTCAATGACCACAGGGTCTGACAGGCCAACCGGGATTCCCGGGGAACCCGGGACAGAAGGGTTATAAGGGTGGCATGGGTGTGCCAGGTATGCCAGGAACGCCAGGATCAAAGGGAGACCTGGGAAACATGGGATATCCAGGTCAGAACTCATCATGCACTGTATTGTTGCATCTGTGTGCCAGCCAGTGGCATGTGTTGCTTACTTTATAGGCTTACCTGTACTCTCTAATGTGGTGTGAATCTGTGTGTGTGTGTGTGTGTGTGTGTGTGTGTGTGTGTGTGTGTGTGTGTGTGTGTGTGTGTGTGTGTGTGTGTGTGTGTGTGTGTGTGTGTGTGTGTGTGTAGGTCAGCCGGGTAGACCAGGAGAGAAGGGTATTTCTGGGCTGCCTGGATCATCTGGAGAGCCGGGTCGCCCAGGTCGGCCAGGTAAGCGACAGACATGGTTATTTTGATAATTTTTAAAGAGAAGTTGTTCACCATTTAGCCCCACTAGAGAGTAGAGATGGGGATCAAAACCCGGTTCTATGAGGAACTTTTCTGAATTTCTCAAACCCCCAAATCAGTAAGGTCTGATCTTATTGATACTGCCATGGAGATGGCCTTAATGGCCAGGGTAGCGGTCCAGGCACCTAGCCTGACAGCGTGTTGCGGGTTCGACTCCCGATCCCAACAACCTTTTCTACGTGTTATTCCCAATCTCTCTCTGTTGTGTCTCGAGAGACAAGTCATATAATTTTAGCCAAGTCACTGGTGCACAAACGATCAATTGGCTAACATACTGTCATGTTTTCATTCAGTTGATTGATCACATCTAAAATATGTTTAACATGTGTCAACTTCATTAATTTAAGTTAAGAAATAAAAAGCAGTTGTGTTAAGAATGTAGTGTCATCTTGTCTTTTCACCAAATAATAGACATGTTTTGATTAATAAAAACTTGGATCGTTAACGGTGTAAAACATTGTTTCGGTATCAATAAAACATTTTGAGTGTGGGGAATCTGAGAATATATGTGCATGTTGCTTGATATGTTAGTCAGTTCAAACGCCTAGTACTAGGTCACTTGGGATGTAGCCTCGGAAACCCAGACTTATTTAGGCGATCGGAAGAAAAAGAAGCCTGGGCGACCGCGTTATGATCACTGTTGTAGGAAGTGTAGAATTTCCCTAACCAATCAGAGTGCAGAGAGCGTCGCACCAAATGTGTTGACATCATGACGCAACAGCGTTCTCTGCGCTGAGCAGAGGAGCAGAGGCGGGTGGGGGGAGGAGAACACATGCTATTGGCTGGAGACTTGCGGAGAGACTCACCGCGCCCGCCCATCTGCCTACACTAAACTGTCCGCGTTAGGTTAGAGTGCTTGGGATGTAAGGAGCACCATGGCCTTTTGGGGCCGTTGGCGAGGCTTTTTTGATGCCTATACAAAGGTACAGCAGCGTTTTCAGGCCAAGGACCCCTTAGTTGAGAGAGAGATAAAGCAGGGACCACCACAACCTGTTCATAGATTCCATATAGTTTCATTTTTTGACAGCACAATCATCAGTGTATTTTGGATTCATGTCAATTTGTGTTTTCAGATATTTAACCACTTGAACAATCAATACTTAGTTAATAAACTTGACCTTTCACTCTGTACTTAGTCTGCTCTTTTTCCCCTCTACACCAAAGCTCTTTGCCAAAAATAGACGATCTACAAGCTTGTAGATCTGCTATTTTTGGCTAAAGTTCTCAGAATATGGACGCTAGGGTTCAAGTGGTTAATATAAAAAAGGAGAAAGGAGACCCCCTGTTGAAGACCCCTGGTTACAGTATTAGTAGGCAACTTCATTGTGAGAAACATGGTCTCTCTTTAGGCGAACCAGGCCGGCAAGGTGCTACTGGTACACAAGGAGAGAAAGGAGAGCCGGGAGTGGATGGCATACCTGGATCATCAGGAGAGAGAGGAGACCCTGGTCAGTACTAGAGGAATTAGCAGAAGTCCAAAGCACTGTACTGATGCTGATGACCATAGAACACAACAATATTGTTAACAGATCTGATCCTGAAACCTTCAATATTTGTTCCTTTTTAAGTGTTTGTGTCCCACTTTTTGTCTCTGGTTGCAGGGTTATCGGGCAAGGGTTTCCCTGGCACCCCTGGATCATCAGGAGTCAAAGGTAAGAACGCTTCCATCAGTGCCTCTAAGTGTGAGAATCCATGTATGGATGATGATATATGGACTTTAAGGCAGCGGTTCAAAACCTTTTCTGGATCAGGGTCCATGCACACAAATGTGCAGTCTCCCCATCTGTTTTTATGTGGCTACACCCACCTGTTCATTAAGCATACTTGGTTTTCAGGTGGGTGGTGACCCAGCTGAAGTTAGATGATGCGCCGTATTTCAATTGGACCTTTGGACTTTTGGTTTTTGCATAGTATAACCACACCTGGGGGTCTAATAGAGTAAAGTTAAGACATACAAAACAGAAAAAGTACAAAACTATGGCACCACCTCTTTAACCTAGCACTGGTAGGTTTCTTTCAGTAAAATATAACAGAGCCATCAAATAGAGCCTCCAATAAAATAAAATGCGGTCGCTCCTTCACTTCTGCCTCACCAGGTGACAAAGGCAGTCCTGGTTTACCCGGCACACCCGGTCACTCAGGGATTCCCGGGGTCAAGGGTGACAAGGGGTTTGCAGGCAGCGAGGGGCCCCGGGGTGAGACGGGAGAGAGGGGCCTCCCCGGATCCTCTTTAGAGGGCGCTAAAGGAGACCAAGGACAACCAGGTCCTCCTGGAGAATCAGGTATGTCACACACCAGTCGCGTCTGAAACATGCACACACGCAAGCATTAGGGATGGGATGATAAGCGATATTATCGTTTCTCGTGATAAAAAACACCCACGATAATCTCACCGTGGAGATTTAATTCATCGTGATATCGTCCTCCGTCATGAACTGGGTTCAAGTCACCTTTTATTTGCAGAGCTGCATATCCGGTACCACTTAAAACCTCTACAATTGGTAAAAGGTACTTAAAATATACATACTTTATACAGTCTTTTTCTCACTCTCCATCAAATGTCTTTGCCAAAAAATAGCCGATCTACAAGCTCACAACTTGTAGATCTGCTATTTTTTGGCGAATGTTCCGCCACAGGATTATGGATTTTGATGATCGCGATAATATCATAAATCGTGATTTCTTTTGTCACAATAATCGTGACATGACATTTTCATATCGTCCCATCCCTAGCACCCAGACACACACACACGCACGCATGCACACACACACACACAAACACACACACACACACACACACACACACACACACACACACACACACACACACACACACACACACACACACACACACACACACACACACACACACACACACAGTACACACCCTTCATCGTCTTCTCCTCATCCAAAACAGGGTCAACTGGAGCCCCAGGGCCATCGGGCGTGGCAGGCAGAGAGGGTCCGAAGGGAGATAAAGGAAACCAGGGCCTCCCTGGCATCCAGGGGGAGATAGGACACAAGGGTGACCATGGAAATTCTGGACTTCCTGTAGGTCACTGCTAGACACTTCTAGACAAAACAAACAGAACTTACCTGACTTTTTGTTCAATTATTGGTCTTTAGACCCTGTTATAACTCTGTGTGTACTGTGTGTGTGTGTGTGTGTGTGTGTGTGTGTGTGTGTGTGTGTGTGTGTGTGTGTGTGTGTGTGTGTGTGTGTGTGTGTGTGTGTGTGTACGTGTGACAGGGACAAGCTGGCCTTCCAGGTTTAGATGGAGTGAAAGGAGAGATGGGATTACAGGGTGTCCCTGGCTTCCCAGGTGAGTGTCCTATAGTATAATCTGTGCGTGTGTGTGTGCGCGTGTGCGCGTGTGCGCGTGTGCGTGTGCGCGTGTGTGCGTGTGTGTGTGTGTGTGTGTGTGTGTGTGTGTGTGTGTGTGTGTGTGTGTGTGTTCTGTTATACACTTGTTATTAATGAAGGGAATTGTTTGAATCATATCTATGTTGAGCTGTCCATGGTGCTGAGAGTGCACATAATGCATTTAACTTGAAGTCTGAAAATGTGCTTCTTCTTCTTCTTCTTCTTCTTCTTCTTCTTCTTCTTCTTGTTCTTCTCTGTGTGTGTGTGTATGGTAGTTCAGTGCCGGTATGTGTTGTTGTGTGTGAGACAGAATTATGTCTATCCATTTATTTCTAATGGAGGTTCTATGAGGGAGGTTGTCTGATTCACTTAACGAATACATAATCTAAAGGGTCTAACACTGAATTTCAACTACACCATAGGTCCGAAGGGTGTAGGCGGGACAAGTGGATTCAAAGGAGAGCTGGGAGACAGAGGATTCCCAGGAGAAAAGGGTAAAAAGAGAGAGACAGCGTGTGTCAATACAAGCAACCAAATGTTATCTGTTTCTGTTGCAGAGGTTCTCATGATACAGTTGTCTTTTTTCAGGTAATCAAGGACCCCCTGGGCCCCATGGCCACAATACATTTATCAAAGGAGACATTGGCTTCCCAGGGCAGCAGGGTTTGCCAGGAATCCAGGGGCCACCTGGTTTCCCCGGCCTGAAAGGGCAGCAAGGTGAGAGTTTACTCAAAAGCTCGGTCAGTTATCCGAGTGTCAGGCACATACAGTCCATTCATATGAGTTAGTATTCCTGTTATCTTAACATTTCCCCCTTCCATCTTGGGTTGCCCCCTTTTCAGGTGTGATAGGCGTCATAGGGCCGAAAGGCGATGAGGGTCACCCAGGGTACAATGGCCAGCCTGGAGCCAAAGGAGAGCCTGGCTTGACCGGGCCAACAGGTAAGAGTCCATGGTGTCCATCAGCTATATGCATTTCTGTCTATGGTAACACTGTCCATTTGTGAAGTCTCTGTGTTGACTGGTCCTTTCCATGTCCAACCTTTTTTCTTATTAGGACCCAGAGGGTACCCTGGCCCCCCTGGACCGGACGGCGTTCCAGGTCAGGTGGGTCCCCCAGGCCCCTCCTCCATGGATCACGGTTTCCTAGTAACCAGGCACAGCCAAAACGTGGACATTCCGCAGTGTCCCGATGGCACCACGCCCATCTATGATGGCTACTCGCTGCTCTATATACAAGGCAATGAACGCGCACATGGACAAGACCTAGGTAAGAGAGCGAGAGAGAGATACAGAAAGAGAGAACAAGTTCTAGATGAAAGGAAATAGACATGTAAACTAAGCAAACCAAACCTTGTTATGTCACTGCGTCGTAGGTACGGCTGGGAGTTGTTTGCGGAAGTTCAGCCCCATGCCCTTCCTGTTCTGCAACGTTGGCAATGTGTGCAACTTCGCCTCCCGTAACGACTACTCCTACTGGCTCACCTCTCCTGAGCCCATGCCCATGAACATGGCACCCATCTCTGGCCACAGCATCAAGCCCTTCATCAGCAGGCAAGTCAGCTTTTGAGAAAGGATGAGTTTGAGTAATCACAGTGCTAATGTATTAACCTGTTTGCAATCGAATGCATATTTACCTGTTTTCATACATTCATGTATACAGGTGTTCTGTGTGTGAAGCCCCAGCTATGGTGATAGCGGTTCACAGTCAGACCATCATGATTCCATCATGCCCCCATGGCTGGGACTCTCTGTGGATTGGCTACTCCTTTGTCATGGTGAGAAGAACCCCAAGTGCATAGTTCCACTTTGAATCAATCAAACTGAAAAAGGGGACTCCGCTGAGCGCACACCTCTGGCAGGCTGAGTTGCCTAGCCAGGGCTGTGCTGGCTAGTTGTGGGTTGCAGCTTTCAGGACGCAATTAATGGCCTCAACATATGGTGGAACCCCTCCACATGCAATTCCTAATTTGGGGTTGATTGGATCTTGCATTCATAATTTACAATTTACAATTTAGGCATTAGCGACTGAGCGACAGACAGAGTGATACATATCGTATCATGTTTATGAATAATTCACATAATAACATAAGCGTGTGTGTGTGCGTGTGTGTGTGCGCGTGTGTGTGTGTGTGTGTGTGCGCGCGCGCGTGTGTGTGCGTGTGTGTGTGTGTGTAGCATACCAGTGCCGGTTCAGAGGGCTCTGGTCAGGCCTTGGCGTCTCCTGGTTCCTGTCTTGAGGAATTCCGCAGTGCTCCCTTCATTGAGTGCCATGGTCGTGGAACCTGCAACCAATATGCCAACTCCTACAGCTTCTGGTTGGCCACCCTTGAGGACGATGAGATGTTTACGTAAGATAGCCAGCCACGCACGCACGCACACAGACACACGCACGCACGCACGCACGCACGCACGCACGCACACACGCACGCACACACACACACA
Source organism: Nannobrachium achirus (assembly GCF_963921795.1). NCBI lineage: Eukaryota > Metazoa > Chordata > Actinopteri > Myctophiformes > Myctophidae > Nannobrachium > Nannobrachium achirus. The sequence goes on from NC_137829.1 coordinate 11,418,858, forward strand.
CACACACACACACACACACACACACACACACACACACACACACACACACACACACACACACAAAACTGTTATTCACATCCTGTTTTATTCTGTTTTGATTGAAGTATCTTTTGCTGTCATTGACTTAATTGAGCTTTTTGTCGTTTAAGATTCTATTTCTTGCAAAATGACTGAATTGAGGCCCAGTGAATAGCCGTTCTGATACTCTTTCTCTATCTTAATTCCAGGAAACCTGTCCCGACCACATTAAAGGCGGGAAGTTTGCGAACACACATAAGCCGCTGTCAAGTATGCATGAAGAGGACATAAACCCTAAACCCTGGACTCTGTCCTCTGACCGCCTTACCCACTCCCTGGCCCCCAACCTGAGCATCTCCCACGTGGCTTTACTTCCCGGTTTGTTTGTTTGTTTGTTTTGTTGTTAGTTTTTTACAAAGGATGGTGCTATTTCCCTGCATGTGTGAGTGGAGAGATACAGAGACGTCGTTTGCGGAACAAACCAAAAGATCATCATAAGATCACAGACCAGAGCACTCACGTCAGAGACCAAAGCCACGAGACCCATCTCCGTGCAAGAACACTTAACTAACATGATCAAAAAGTGTCTCTAATGAATGGCGCCCAGTTTACCACTGCACTGAGTACATACCTACCCCCTCCCCGAAAGTAAACTGGTGTCCATTTTGAAAGGGTTGTTTTCCGGTGCTATTGAGTCTTATCTAGCATATTGAATCTTATCTGCCTTATTCCACTTCAGTATGTTACTTTTTTTTATTTCCCCTATCAGTCCCATCATCAAAGTATTATTAATAGATATTATAATTGATTTTTCACTTTATTTTTTTGTCTTATTGTTAACACATACTAATGTAGGATGTGCGTTTCCACTGGTTACAAATGTTTGTCATTGGTGAATCACCATGTGTTGCCAGCACACAGATGTAACAATGGCTCTGTTGTAAATATACTGTATTGCATTTGTTTACTATCTAACATACTCCACCATATACGTTTCAGGTAATTATTGCATTAATTTCTTTGTCATTATGTCAAATTATTATTTATAAGATTTCTGAGAATATGTTGAACTTGAGTGGATGTGAGATATGTCCATAAACAATGAAGCAATATGTTTAAGTAGAAAACCTAACCAGCTTCTCTTTGCAGAACAGCACTGAAATACCATTGGTAGGTTAGTGTGTGTGTGTGTGTGTGTGTGTGTGTGTGTGTGTGTGTGTGTGTGTGTGTGTGTGTGTGTGTGTGTGTGTGTGTGTGTGTGTGTGTGTGTGTGTGTGTGTGTGCGCGTGTGCGCGTGTGCGTGTGTGTGTGTGCGCCAGTGCATGTGCGCTTGTATGTCCATAGATACAAACCTAAAAACACACGTGCACAGGCTAGAACGTTGCTTTTAGGACAAATCCTTACACACTTTTACAGGCTCTCTGCCAGGAAAATGTTTATAACATCCATATCTTGCCTGAACTGTACTGCTAATGGTGAGATAATTTTTTTCTAATGTGGATCCCAAAGAATTGCACGTGTCTATACTTACATGTACAGTAGCTTGTACTTGCTATTCCACTGACATACTTGATTGTACCCTCGGAGTTGGTTTAATGAAAAAGCCTCATTTTAAGGGTCAGGTTTCCCCAAGAACAGTTGTGTTAAGTGCCTTTTAAAGACTGCCTTACTTTGACATTGGCCTATGTTTCAATTCGATTTGGAAGATAGGGCCTAATTCCTACATGTGCCAAGAGGAAGAAGACCTCTTGAACCTCTAGCACAATTACTGCTACTGTATGTCTCCTTCAGAGGTGTTTGTCGCTGAATATTGAGATATCTCAATAACTGAAATAGTTTTCTTTATACAAATTATAACAATTACACTACGCTGACCTCAACCTGTTTATTTTTTAATGTACATTGTAATAAAATGACATACGCTCAGTATTAGCAACATTTTTCCATGACAGAAGAGAATTAAGTGTTCTTGGTTTTAACCTGAAGCATGATGTGTTGATTAACAGATCAGATATTTTGTAAAAAGAAAGAAAATGTTCACCTCCCAATCCTGTGTTGTGTAATTCATGCAATAAAAAATATTTGTATAGGATATGGTGTGGGATCAATGGATTGTTGTTGTCTATCAGAGGCTGCGGTAACCTTACTTCACCACCGCACCAACAGTACCTTCGCACTGGCTAACCAGATCCAACATTTAGGAACCGTTTCCAGAATCGGCTTCTCACACTATCAGAGCTGGTATATGTACTTCTCGTCTGCTATAGAATTACAGTGCACCGAATAAACAAACGACAACATGGCACACCAGTGCGTTGAGTGTGCATTTCCAAACGCATCCTAAGTATGCCTGGTTGTCAGGTGGGTGGTGACCCAGCTGAAGTTAGCCACACCCACAGTGTTGGGTGTAGGGGGAGGGGATGAGTTTATGATGTCATTAACTCAGTGTTTTTCAGTTGGGCCTTTTGACTCAAAGGCTTTCAGCTTTCAGGAAGTAGACAAAAATACACAGGGAAGATATATTTGCATATTACCACACCTGGGGGTCTATTGAAAAAGTATGAGACTATGGCACCACCTCTTTAACCAATGATATGCACATGAGTCATGTTTGATACCATGCGACTTTGCACAGGTGCGAAAAAAAAGTTTTTGCGATCAATTGAAATCTCCCAGTCTAAATGCTTCTCCCAGTCTAAATGCTATGAGTGTCTGTTCATTAACAGGTGTCTTATATTTATAATAAATATATAATCTACCCCAAATGTGGGTGCCACATTGAGGGGCCTCTAACCAATGCAGAGCCAAGAGCAATTCACTTACACCATAAGGGGAGTGACAATGCTACAAATATTAGTGATTGTAGCAGCAACATTTTGAGTGAGCATGCAAAACAACAAACTAACTATGGTCCAGGTAGCCAGGACCCCAACTCAAGGAGGGGAGCAGTACCGGCCAGCAAAGAGGATGCTCATGGTGGGGTTGTGTCGGATGAAGAAGAGGAAGGGGTGGTCAGCAACGAATTGAGCAGGGGCAGACTTGCAAACAAGAATTTCAGCAGTGGCGGCAGCTGCCTCAGTACCCTCCTCGTTCACTTCCACAAAGGCCTTGTGCACCACCTTGGAAAGCACCAGGTCGTTGGCTGGAGACAGGCCGGAGAAGTCACTCTTTATTTCGTCAAAGGCGTCCACCATGCCCATCTTGATCAAGATGACTTTCATTTCATAGGTCTCCTCCATCTTGAAACGAGGCATGCCAAGCAGAACCTCCTCCTGCTTCATCTTGTCTGGATCAGTCCAGTCCATAAACCTTTCATAGGTTAGCTCCTGTTCTAGCTTCTCCAGGCCTGTCGGATCATCCTCCATCTCAACGGGCAGAAAGACAAGCATGCTAAGGTCTTTCCCCGTGTAGGGCAGCTCCAGGACCTTACAGTTGACCTCAGGAATGAAGGCAAGAGGGAACCTAGAGTCCTGGTACATCATCTTCACCGGCTTGCTTTCAGTTTTGCTAAGTCTGAACTGTTCATCCCTGGTGCGGTCCTCATGGAATGACTTGTCCCACTTGGCTTTGAAGTAGATGGCATTGACCAACACCAGTCTGGTATCTTCATCCAACACATCTGGAGCAAGCAAGTCCTTGATTCTATCTTGAGTCTGTTTCTCCACCCAGCTGTTTATGTTCAACCTGGCTCCTTCTGCGTTGAAGATGAAGTCCACAGGCTCCAGCTGTGCGTCATAGTGTTTTCTGGTGGCACTTAAAAATTCTTCAACAAACTGGTAGGACTGCTCTCCATACAGGCGGTTGGCCAGGCTGAGAACGTAGGACTTCCCTGACTTGTTCATTTGACTCATAAGCTTAGAAAAGTCCATATGTAAGTCATCCTTAAAGTGCAGGACCTCTGACATCTGTGTGGCTGTGTTGCCACGGGCCCCCAGCAGCACCATGGCCAGAGCAGAGGAGATGCCGAGAGGAGAGTAGAACACATTGCCAGTGTTGTTATCTTCTGACAGTTGTTTGAACAGAGACAGGGAAAAGGTATTGCTGGCCACTGCCAGGGGGGTTGGTGGCATTGTGATATAGGATGTCCAAAACCAAATGTTACAACTCACAGAAAGTAAAACTATTAAAACATTAAAAATGATTAACTTCATGTCTTAAAACAAGTTGACTGTAACTGTATTGTGGGACTAACAGAAGAATATAGTTTACAGGGTTATCCTTAGTGAAATTATTAGCTACTTTTCCCCCCCCAATAATGCAGTGTATTCAGGTTTTAAGCTGCTGTTCCTTGACACTTGCATCATCACTATGATGTCAGCCATGCTCAAATATGGATTTCTGTGTTTTTGATACTGTGTGTGTATAACAATGCAATTTCTGTTGTTGATACGTTTTGACCATGCGAAGTGAACTGTGCACAGGTGTGATGTCTGTCCAAGTCATGTCTGTCTTGATGTATTTTGTTCTGTAAGAATAAAAAAAGATACAAAATAAAATAAAAATTAAATAGACTCCAATATTTAGGCATACCGAAATATGGGCTTTTATGACCATATATGGAGATAACTGTACCTGTATGCCTGTGTCTCTTTTATGCCCATACATGGAGTTTGTATCAGGCATGTTCAAATGAGTCCAGGCAAGTCTATGACACAAGTCCTATTACATGATATATTAAGTATTGATATTACATAATGTAATAAAAGTTTGCATAAGAGTTTAAGTAAAATGTATAAATCTATAGGTCATGTGGGCTGAATCAAAGGAGCATAGTGGGGATAATAATATCAATAGCCTAACTCATACAACTGGCATAGGAAAATATAAATGCATTTGAAATGAAATAAAAAGGATTCCAATTAAAAAATAGCTGAAAGTAATTCAGGATTCCAATTCAATAATATCAAAAATAGCCGTCATGTTTTGAGCTTGTAGGCTATATATGCATTGTGGCCCTCTGGTGAGAAAATATAGTGTCCCTCTCCATCATCAAAGTTGCCCAGCCCTGGCCTATTAAAGGTATTAAAGACTTAACTTCTTTAAATAGCCAATATAACAGAAACTAGAAAGATGCAATTCTGGGAAATTGCCAGGGTGGTTTAGCCTGATTTCAGACTCAGCGCTGGAGCTTGAGTCTGACATTGTCCCCATTGTACGCGATTTCAAAGGGGAGGGGATTGGTGGGAGGGGTTGTGTTTGATTGATTAGAGAGATCACTAACGAGGACTTGACACTTTTATGGCCCAATCAATTACCTTAGTGCACAACCCCTTTGAAGTTAAAAGGGAGCAATTAAGAGCTCTGTCTGAGCTCCCCCTCCCTCCACTGTTTCTGTTGATCTTCTGTTTCAGCTGATTTGCTTGTCTCGTTAGACCCACCCCCTCCACCGAGGCTCCGACTCTCATTGGCCTGGTCTTGCCTCAGACCAGAGTAAAGCCCTTTGCACACAGGCGCGTTTAACCGCACGGATAAAACGGACAATATAATTTTTTGAAAAGAAAACAATGATTCTCTATGACCTCATGCACACCGGCTCCGAATTAGCCGTGCGACGAGTGGCTGCCGCCGTGCGTTTTTTTCTCGATCGAACCCAGTTCGATTCGTGCGTCTTGTCGCATGCGGTAAAAAACTCATCACTCCTTTTATGACTCCTTTTTGGATCCGCAGCGCCGATTCCGCACAGCCTTGCACACCAAATCCAATGCGTTTTATTTATGCCCCAAACGAAACAAACGCAACTGTCCTGTGTGCAAAGGGCTTAACTCTAGGTTCATTAAGCTAAACACCAGACCAAGAGAAGCAGTCCGCTCAGAGAGTGGGCGGGTCTATGGGCTGGAGCCAGGCAAAGGGTGGTTGCCTATTTATTGTCTGATAGCCAAATTGGCATAGGAAGCTTGACCAATCCTCAAGCTAGCACCACTCCTCCATTGAACTCAATTGACTTACCGTATTCTATAATAACGGTGATGTCACCAAGAATGCTGCTTCCTGATTGGCTATAAGTTTATCTAGAAATAAATAAACTAGAAAGATTGAATTCTGGGAAATTGCAAGTGTGGTTGCCTATATATTGTAGCCAAATTGACATGTGAAGCTCGACCAATCCTGGATTGTTTATTCAGGAAAATAATAATAAATCTAAACTAGAACTATAATGCAGGGGTCTTCAATGTTTTCAGGCCAAGGACCTCTTAGTTGAGAGAGAGATGAAGCAGGGACCCCATAGATTCCATATAGTTTCATTGTTTGACAGCACGATCATCAGTGTATTTTGGATTCATGTCAATTTGTGTTTTCAGATATTTAACCACTTGAACCGTCAATACTTGATACTAAACTTGACCTTTCACTCTGTACTTAGTCTGCTCTTTTTCCCCTCTACACCAGACCTCTGCTGAGAATAGCCGATCTACAAGCTCACAACGCCTCGCAGTGCAAGGCGTTGTGAGCTTGTAGATCTGCTATTTTTGGCTAAAGTTCTCAGAATATGGACACTATAGGTTCAAGTGGTTAATATAAAAAAGAAGGAAAAAAACACACTAATAAATAAATAAAGTAGCACTCATACTATAGTGTGTATAAAATGTTTTCTATGTTAATGCGGAATTACATTTGATTAGGGTCAAATGTCCTAGCCTAGCACAGCTAAACAATCCACCCATGTTAAAACAAGGTGGGAATGCTATACTGCAGTTAGTTAGCTGCATTAGTATAGTCTGGCCAAGCCAGGCTACAAATGTCCCACTGAGGACTCTCTGAGGCCTTTTTCCCCCTCTACTGTCCTGATTGTATATTGACTCAGTGCACTGAGCAGCCCAGGGAGGACCAATATTAGATTGCCTGTCTAAAATTGGTCTCAGTGAAAGTTTTTTAGACGTCTCAGCTTAGACTAGACGTTGATTGATTATATTTCAGCGGCTATATATAGACAGTCTATAGACGTCTATTAGAAGTCTAATCAATGTAGTCTAAGCTTAGACGTCTAAAAAAACGTCACTACAATCAGATCGATTTTGAATCAGATAGAAATAGATTTCAGACTAGCGTTTAGAAGTACGTATATTAGATGTTTAATAGCCCGAAAAATGCTCAGAGGGAGGTAAACAAAGCTGTATAGGCCTACTTTAAAATCCTCAGTGTTTTGTAACTCTGAAAGTGTACAAATGCAGAACCAAATGGACTCATACTGTAACTCTGAGAGAGAACAATGAGAGTGTAGACTCTGATAGTGAACTAATGTAGATCTACCCTTGTACACTCTTAAGTAAAATGTAATGTGCAATTTGTGTAGTGACCACATCCTTTTGTTAAAAAACACTTTTCCCATTTGTGTGAGTCACACTTTGGACAGACTGAAATAATATAGACGCTTGTTGCAGCTTGAAGAATAGATTGTCCACTCCAGGGTTGCTTATGTACAATTACAATATATACACTGTATCTTAAAGGAAAATTCCAGAATAAAACATATTAATCCTTAATCAGCCTTTTATCACGTCTGTACATAATATGATGGATTTTTATCATAGTCCTTCCAGTTTTTACTTCTCCTGGACTCCTCAGATCTCTCTCCCACAGCCAAAACGGCGGTCAATTGTGGTTCTCCCAAAGCGCTAATTTTCACCGCTGCAAAGTTACTTTTTTCTTCATAAATCTGCTATTTATAGTTCATTGAGAGCCAGTAATCCACTGTTTTATCGCGGGTTGAGGGAAATGGCCGTTGTTGACATGATCCCAATAGTACTCACAGAAGAAGAATGAAGTCTCGCGTCTCGCGTGATTACCGCGTTTCCTTTAGCTTTTTCTTTAGCGCAAAAGAAAGCTTTCTCCTGGAGTTATTACAGCCAGTATGTACACAACAAGGCATCGTGGTATATATATAAAAAATAAGAAAGCAGAAGAATATAATCTAGTTAGTCTATTGATCGCTAGAATCTAGTAATATGACTGAGAAGGATTCATAACAAAGCATTTTAACGGACTTCCTGTAGTCATAAGGTAATTCTATTACCTTTATTTATTTATTTTTTCCTCAATACATTTCTTCGATTTTATTTATTATTTATTTATGGAATTACTTATAAAATAACTTTGACGTGTATTATTATTTGTAAACAATGTAGGCTACAATATAATCACAAAATAATCGTATTTTCCTCAAGACATTCTGCAATGCCTCACCAAATAAACGTTAGGTAAAAAGTACCTCATGAAAGACACGTTTCTGTGGTCATGAAGTAATTTTTACCTAAAGTTTATTTGGTGAGGCATTGCAGAATGTCTTGAGGAAAATACGATTATTTTGTGATTATATTGTAGCCTACATTGTTTACAAATAATAATACACGTCAAAGTTATTTTATAAGTAATTCCATAAATAAATAATAAATAAAATCGAAGAAATGTATTGAGGAAAAAATAAAATAAATAAAGGTAATAGAATTACCTTATGACTACAGGAAGTCCGTTAAAATGCTTTGTTATGAATCCTTCTCAGTCATATTACTAGATTCTAGCGATCAATAGACTAACTAGATTATATTCTTCTGCTTTCTTATTTTTTATATATATACCACGATGCCTTGTTGTGTACATACTGGCTGTAATAACTCCAGGAGAAAGCTTTCTTTTGCGCTAAAGAAAAAGCTAAAGGAAACGCGGTAATCACGCGAGACGCGAGACTTCATTCTTCTTCTGTGAGTACTATTGGGATCATGTCAACAACGGCCATTTCCCTCAACCCGTGATAAAACAGTGGATTACTGGCTCTCAATGAACTATAAATAGCAGATTTATGAAGAAAAAAGTAACTTTGCAGCGGTGAAAATTAGCGCTTTGGGAGAACCACAATTGACCGCCGTTTTGGCTGTGGGAGAGAGATCTGAGGAGTCCAGGAGAAGTAAAAACTGGAAGGACTATGATAAAAATCCATCATACCAGGTATGTACAGACGTGATAAAAGGCTGATTAAGGATTAATATGTTTTATTCTGGAATTTTCCTTTAAGGAGCCTATAAACATTTCAATATTATTAACTTGGTGTGGTATCATCATAGATTGGCAGATGTCATCATGCCATCATTCACCAGCTACAGCAAGGAGCATCACTCTTCACATTCTAGCAGCAGGCAGATCTTGGTTATGGGCCTCTCGAGGACGTTGGTCTGTGTTTTGACGTTTACAGCTCGCACCAATCCTTTAGAATCCGCCATAACTTCCAGCAACTCTACCCAATATCCAGGAGCCACGTGGAGCACAGGGGTCCACTATCATAACCACATCTCCAGGCGTGAAGCTTCTCCTCCGTTTGCACCATTTCTGCCTTTCTTGCATGAGGGGCAAGTACTCTTGGCACCAGCGCTTCCAGAATAAATCTGACATGTAGGCCTACTGCACCTGTTTCCATTGGCTTCTCACATCGTTCTTGTCAAAGACTCCAGGTGGCAGAATGGGCTTGGTGTTCAAGAGCAAGATGTGGGTACTGGTGGGGTAAGAGGCTCTAGGTCGTGTGGTGTGGGTCATTAGAGACAGTTCACTAGAAAGAAACCACACCTTATGCTCGAGTTTGTCAGTGAGTCCGTCACACTTTTGCCCTGCTCATATCTCCACAACCGTTGCCCCCTTCCACGCCAAATTTTGCACACACACTCCTTGACTGCCAAACTACAACCTCCAAGGACCCCCGGGACCCCCAGATGTAAAAAATGACCAAATGTGCTCACACGTCACACTTTTTCCCTGCTTATATCTCCGCACCCGTTGACCCGATCCATGCCAGATTTTACACACACACTCCTTGCCTGCCAAACTACAACCTCCAAGGACCCCCGGAGCCCCAGGGACCCCCAGGTCCCTGGGTTACCCCCAGATGTAAAAAATGACCAAATGTGCAAAAATGACCAAATGACCACCCCAACGGGGCTGCTCACGGGGAATTCCCGGGGACCACCGACTCCTGGTGCTCCAGAACGGATGCAAAAGTGGTGGCGCCCCCAGTGGAGGACCCCCTGCCACTGCAGCGCACATAAAATGCCGTAACTCGGGCTAGGAGCGTCCGGGAGAGCCGGGGCCGGTACCTATTCGTCCGCCAAGGCAACGCGGAGACCCCACCCCTCATTTCTCACATGGCCCTATTCTAGCGCCACCTTCAGGCCGATTTTTAAAACACATTTTTGGACACTGCTCCTACAGTTTTTGCCCTAAAATCACGAATATCACTACACAGCATGTCTACACTCATGTCATCAACATGGATCAGGAAGATTTTGGAAAAACACATTTTTGCCCTATTTGTGGAGATAAGCCACCTACGGTCGCTTATCTCCCGATTAGGGAGTCTTACTGGTTATATAAAGTGAGATGTATGTGTGTGCGTTGATGAGGAGCCCGAGGTAGGGCGAGACTTAGGGTGGGGGTGCAGTCTCGGGAGCTGACGACCACGGTTTGCTCAGCTCGGGAGCAGTCGGTCGCTTCTGCTCCAACGCTGCCCCACCTCGGGACTCCTGGAGGATGGAGAAAAATAAACGTTAGTAGAGAACACGGAATGGAAAATTAAACGTTATTATTAGTATTGAGGTATGAGGTGATTGGGGAGGGGGGAGGGATTTTGGCTTCCATGTAGAGGAAGCAAACAGGTGAGAGGATCGAAATGGGGGCGTATTTATACTGTGGTGATTACGTGTGGATTGGCTGAGAGCCATCAGGTGTGTATGATTAGGTAAGGAACGTGAGTGGCTAGGATGAGCGAAGCGTGGTCTCCACTACTGAACTTACGTTGCATGCAACTTACATTAGTGATTGGGTGCTGTTTAAGATGGCCTCCACTTTGCATAACAGAGTCTGACTCTGTAGTCCCTCATCATCTACAGTTGGCTGCTTCAAAACAGCATGGAGCACTTGCCTTACAGACTTTATGAGTCGCACCCATAATCCTCCATGGTGGGAAGCTCCTGGGGGATTGAAACTCCATTGTATGCCTCTCTGAAACAAAGCTCCTTGAATCCTTTGCTGGTTCAGTGCAGCGAGGGCTATTCTCTTTGAGCCCCAACAAAATTAGTTCCATTATCGGACCTAATATGTTTCACTTGTTCTCGCCTACAAATGAAACGTCTCAAGGCATTGAGGCATGAGTCTGTGTCAAGGGAGTTGGCCACCTCAATATGCACAGCTCTACTATTCATGCAAGTGAATAGCACTCCATATCTCTTCACGATGGTTCGTCCTCTTTTAATTTCAATATGGCCAAAATAATCGACGCCAACATTGGAAAATGGAGGCAAGTCTGGCTCGAACCTTCCCTGTGGCAAATTGGCCATCTTTTGCTCTCCAATTTTGGCCCTGTGCTGTCTGCAAACAACACATTCACCTATTATTTTTCTTGCTGCAGAGTTGGCCTTGATTATCCAGTATTTTTTCCTGAGTTCAGAAAGAATGTGGTTCCTTCCTCCATGTCCAGTTTCTTCATGTACTGTATGTGCCTGAGAATGAGTGTAGATACGTGACAATGTTTGGGGAGTATGACAGGGAATTTACTCTCTTCTGGCATAGCTGCCCTACTCAGACGTCCTTCCACTCTGAGCACATCATCCTTGAACACTGGGTCGAGCTTGTAGATGTTACTCGCCTTTTTGACACCAGATGTCGCCATTTGCAAGGTTGTCATTTCCTCTGGAAAGTGCTGCTTTTGTATTTGACAGATAATGCCGTTTTCTGCCTTCTCTAGATCTTCCAGAGAAATTGTCTGTCCACCCAATGTGGTTTTGACTTTTGTCATCTTCTGGTCCACCACTTTTCTAGTGCTTTGAGTGGTTGTGTTTGAGGCACTTATAGTAGAATGAAATTCCTTTTTCCTGTGAAGCAGTACTTTCAGTCAAAATCCATGCTACTGCAACTTGCAGCTTTCTCCAGCTGGAAAAGTGTGTGAGAAATGTGTCGGATTTCCATTGTCCTTTACAATTATTGTACTCACAGCAGGATTTCTCTTGACCACTGGGTCATCAAAGGAGTGTGAAACCAAGTCCATGGGAAACTCTAGCCAGTCCCTTTCGGACATCCAGAGTATGTCTGAACCATGAATCCAACTCTGATTCTCCATGAATTTGTCAGCATTCTACCCCCTTTATCCACTTTAGTAGCCACTGCAGCAGCAAGCTCCATCCTGGGGATTGTAATCTTTTTGAGGGGTGCAACTCTGGCCTTGCCTGACGTTGCCTTCCCCATCACTTGGGTATCGTTCACCTTTTAATCGATACGATACCTTTTTCGATACCTGGGAATCGATACGATACCTTTTTCGATACCATTTTCGATACTTTTTATTTATTATTATTATTATAATTATTATTATTTGCCTTTTTCTATGGGCTATTTTATAGACATTGGATCATTATCATAATAATAAACATTATATGCTATTCTCTGCTATTTTTACAGTAACAAGTGTAGCCTACTAAAGCAGTCATTAAACTCTCAGTAGCCCAACTGTTACAGATGTGACCGGCAAGCGGTGCATTCAAAAGTATCGAAACAAGGTATCGTTCGTTTTTACCGATACCGATAGTATCGACGTCAGTGAATCGATACCATTAAAAGTATCGCCGACGATACCCAACCCTACCCATCATGAATGAAACATGAATGGTGTTTTTGTCATTCATAAGTCTTACATAGCTCACTGTACCATATCCTTGTTCACTGGCGTCTGCAAAATTAAGTTGTGCCTTTATAGGTTGGCCAAAGTCATTGGGTTTGAGGCATCTTCTAATCTTGAAGTCAGTGATCTTTTGGAGATCCAATTTAAATTTAACCCACTGCTCAGAGAACATCTTGGGTATTTCCTCATCCCAGCCAAGGTTTAAGCTGCATAGCTCTTGCAATAGCAGTTTTCCAGGCAGAGTGAAAGGTGCAAGAAACCCTAAAGGGTCATAAATGGAGTAACTTCTGACAGGATCCCTCTCCTTGTACGTGGCTGTGACTTGGTGGTGACATTGAATGTAAAATTGACATCCTCCACGGACCACAGACTCAAGACATATAGGCTCATTGAATGAGCCTATATGTCTGGAGTTTGGTTCTAGCTGTGGCACCGGTATGCATTTGTGTTTTACTATTAGGGGTGGGGGGCCCTGAGGCAGTCGTGGGCCCATGGACTCAGTTTCCAGCCATGATGGTTTTATATTTAATAGGCCTGTACTGTACATCTGTGCTGTAAGTGTAAGACATCACATGTAGCTCCTATTCACTGCCACGAGATGGCAGCATCAACCCAGGTTGCTGCTGGATTCAGTCCTCTACATACATTTTCTTCTTTTCCTGCTGTAGGCGAATCAGCCAGTACCAACAGTCATCAACAATTCTACTTTGTGACTGCCCCTTAAATGTATCTCAAGCCCTAATTTCACCCAGCACCACCACTCAGAGCCATTCCTCCACTGCCTCAGCGTTTCTGCTGGGCTCATGGCCAACAAACCCGTTCACCCCAGGAAAACGCAAACAGATCAATACACTCCGTGGAGAACCAGATAACCCCTCCTTTCATCTCCTCTCTCATCTTTCATCTATTACCGGAATCCTATCCCTTGTTTCCTCTCTTGTCACCAGCCAGACAAACAGAGCCCTTGACCCCCAGCTAACTTCATAAACATGTCTAAAAACAAGACCTCGACCTCTAACCAAGAGATGGTGGGTCACACTGGATGGCCACACCTCCACAACAGTGTTTTGTGACCATGGTCAAGAGTAAATATTGCAAGGCTTATCTACGAAAGTATGCCATAAACCTGAAAGCAGTGACATATAAACAGAACTCAAGCACTAGCACAAACCTTGGGGAAAAAGTCAGTCAAACTGTTTGGACAAATGTATCCTTGAACTTGAGTTGAAGAACAAACATATCATAATACAAAACCCTGCAAGTGATTCACAATGAGAAACGGTGATAGTTTAAGTACTTTTATTATAGTTTAAGAAGGCTTTCACACAGCCTGAGTGTTTGGTAGGTGTGTGGGAGAAGACCCTGGGTCAACAACATGCAAATAACACTTTATTTACTATGTTTCGGTGCAAGGACCTTCATCACCTTATCTACAATGAAGGACATGGTACAATATGACCTGAGGAATAAGACAGCGTGTTGTTCCACTGATTGTTGATGTAATTTGTCTTTCACTTCTCGCCCAGTCCCAGAAGTCCAGGGTGCAGGTATAATAGGGCCCCATGCAGTCACACGCGCAGTGACAGATAGTATAGTAGGCCTACTTGTCTCTCTGACTGGCCCAGTGCTGGAGCTTGTCAAATGTAACCGCCAACAGATGAAAGTAGTTCCCAGCATCTGTATGTAAGTACTGTAGGTTTTCTACTGTACAGGTTATTTCTTTTATGCAAGAACAGGACCATTTTTAGCATCGACCTTATGGTGTTTATATTTCACCTACATTGTAAGAATGTTTGGCTTCAGACTATCTTCATGCTCTTCAGTAAGATCTCTGTCAAGATGATGAAAAATGTTATCAATATCTTTCAAAACGCAAATTTCCCCCTCCATCAAAATAATGACATTAGCAGATTTACCAGATCACACCATGTTGCATCACTACTGTACATGCGTTGTGAGCTTGTAGATCAGCTATTATTGCTATCTATTTGCTATAATAGAGGTTCACACACCTACATTGCACTTCTGAGCCGACCCTTATGACATAGTGTTGAGGGTCAAGTGTCAGAGTATCCATTGTACCTGTCTGTCTGTGTCTCTTTTGTGTCCATATGGGATGTCTGTTTCTGCACATAGGTTGAAAAGCGACACACAAGGAAGCGAAGTCAAAGATGGATGGGGCTTTGTGTACCATTTCGAACTAGTGGCAAGGCGTGGGAACGGTGGGATAGATTGAATCTTGGCATGTTATGGATCTTTGGTGACATCTCTACATATTATACACATATACAATACATACAGATTAGTCATAGTCCCCACCTGGTGACTGGGGACAGAACCAAAGTTGAATACAAAGCTAGACATTCTCATAGTCTATTCCCATGATACAGTATGAGTATAGACCTACATTTATCATATGCATCTTTCAGCCTAGTTTCCATATCAACTGCAATTCTTTTATTTTTCTTCTTTATTTTAACCATAAATCAAATGCAATGTAAATCACAGACTTCTTCCTTGGGAAAGAATGTATATTATATGATAATTGCAACCGAAGGAATGTCACAGCTTGTCTCTGTGTGTGTACAATTTTTTACGGCCTATGGGTTTGTCGCTCTGACATCATGCTCTGATGTCACTGATGTCCGGCAAATCTTGTCCACGTATCCGTGTATCTCTGAAGGTCACGCCTGACACTGTGGTTCCCTTGACACATCACTGTGACATCACAGGTGATATCAAAGGTGACATCACCTATGTAAAAGTCCATATATGGGTATTCCCCAGAATCCCTTTTATGCCCAGGTATGACGATCCCTGATGTCATCGATATATATCACTGGCCAGATGGCCAAGGCATGGCCCATATCTGTGTGGCTGGTTCAGATAGGGATCTCCATATGGGCATAAAAGATATTTAATGTTGTGATGTCATGGGAACCACTCTAACAGAATCCCTTTATGCCCATATATGGAGATCCCTGATGTCATCAATATTAAGCCCATATCTAACAGGACTTCATATGGGAATGCCCATATATGGAGGAAGACTGTGTAGCTGGTTCAGACAGGGATCTCCATGTATGGGCATAAAAGGGATGTAGCCTACTATTACAGTACATGGATCTCCATATGGGTAACTGGCCCTATACATCACTGGTCAGATGGCCAAGAATTGGCGCAACCAATCATACAGAATATATACTCGTATATATTCTGTATGATGTAACAGAACTATTTTCACCTCCTTCCTTCAACCATATATACTGTATATGGCTTCAACAACAGGCCCAGATCCTAGACAACGGAAACACCCAAGAGGGCCATCAAAGGATATTAAACATCATCATTAGTCGTTTATTTGTCCACCTTACAGTAACAAAAGTTGCTTGTCTTTTTTTTTTTACAGATTCACATTATATTTCTCCAATTCCTTTTGTATTTTCTTCTGTATGCATTGTCTTGATATCCCCTCAATTGTTACTGCCATTAAATCAAAGGAACATTAAATTGGTGATTTCACACCATTCCTGGCAGAAACACTCTATGTCCTTACCGATCATGGGACCATTTTCCAATCTCAGTCCTCATGGGATGCATGACATGTAAGAACAGGCCTGTTTCTTTGTTGTGGAGTCTCTATAGCATTGTTCCAGCTTTTATTGTGCTGATTATGGTTGGGACAAACATTTTGTTGAGAGCTTTCTTTGCTTAGATAGACCTGCATTTTATGTTGCAATGTGTTGTGGTCACATTAGTCATGACTGACTCTGCATTAAATGTTACTGTGGCCCTCAGCATTGTAGCATTATGAAGGCTAATGATAACATTGCAGTTAGGATTGTCTCGTTTATCATTAGGTTTTATGATGGTACACAGTTCTTCTCAGCATTGTTATTATGATTGTTGGGTTACAAATTAAACCTGTTTCTGAAGAAAGCATCCTCTTTCCCATGCCAGTGATCACAGAGCCCTGGTCAGGCATCGAGGCTATTACTTTGTTTACTACAGCTTCGGTTTCAATTTCACACCTACCGGTATGTCAGTAACGCTGTCATTCTCGGCAATAATGCTGGGCACTTCAGCCCAATTCTTTTCCCATTTCCACAGGATAATACAATTGGGCCATAGACATGCCCCAGAGTGAGACCTGCAGAGCTAAACGGTACACATGATGGAAACCAAATAATAGTGACAAACAGAGATGTAAATAAATAAATTAAATGTAGGTGACCGTTCCAAATGATCAGACATAAGGAATGTACTGTAAATGCAAACTGGTCCATTTCTGAATTGAAAAACAGAAACAAATAAAAAATAACTAGAGTTATGATTGAAATCAAACAGTGTCAGCTAGGTGTAGGGCACACTGATGACCTTAAGTACGTATACCAGACGGCTACTACCCACTAAGCTACGGCCCCCTGCTTGTATCCATTCATATGTTCATTAATACTACTGTATAATAATAACTGTTGATATGTCTATCCTCACTCATCACACGCACGCACGCACACACGCACGCACGCACGCACGCACGCACGCACGCACGGTCGCACGCACGCACGCACGCACGCACGCACGCACGCACGCACGCACGCACGCACACACACACACACACACACACACACACACACACACACACACACACACACACACACACACACCGTGACAGTGGTAAGGATTTACTCAAGGATAGAAGGTGTTTGGAGATCAAAATATTAACCTCTTTAAGTATCTTAATCCTATTGGCTGTTTCTTACATTGGTGGATAAACTGGACTTAACACCTTTGTGTTGTGACCATTGTAACTGATGGTGAGTAAATATAGATTTGTGTTTTTGTTACAGCATTGTGTTTTTGTTACACATTACGTTCTGTAATAGTCTCTGTATGTTGTGGACGGAGAGTTCAACAACAGTGAATTATGGTCTGAGCGGAGATATTTCCACTCTTTTTGGACACATGCAGGTTGGGATCAATACGCTCCATTTAATCCAGCTATTATTAAACTTTAGTTAATAGGATTTAGAAATCGAAAACACTTAAGGACTACATCAAGTTGGGGTAAACTGATCATGAGGCAAGTTGTGGTTAGTGTTTATCGTCAGTGTCGGGCAGAAACCTTGTATCTCCAAGTTTCAAATTTGT
The DNA here is from genome assembly GCF_963921795.1 of Nannobrachium achirus. Taxonomy (NCBI): domain Eukaryota; kingdom Metazoa; phylum Chordata; class Actinopteri; order Myctophiformes; family Myctophidae; genus Nannobrachium; species Nannobrachium achirus. The sequence goes on from NC_137829.1 coordinate 11,436,679, forward strand.
ATGTTTTTTTCGTAAAGTAAAGCCCTGCTTCATCACACAAGACTATCGGACAAAACTAGTGAAAATAGCTGATCTTCAAGCACGAGGCGTGGCGTTGTGTGCTTGTAGATTGGCTATATTTTCACTACTTTAGATCATTTTTTAAATTATAAATACAAAACGAACGGTTTTGGACATACAAGGTTTCCATTGGACAACAACGCCATGCTTCTGTGAAAGAATGTGTCAGGAGACTTAATACAGCCATGAACTCTAGAGAAGCCACAACCCCTACCTGAGCTCTGCCAAATACAGATTAGTTTAAAACATACCACGTCACACAAAAACACACACAGGCAAACATATCATGCACACAACTACATTAGAGTATTTTCTGTAATTTTATCACAGTACCTTTGAGTTTGCGATCACACAACTGACTGAAGTCATATGCTATTACAGAGTCAGTGGGGTTTATTACAATTTGTTAGACTTCCAGGCATATAGACACACAGCACAGTGAATGAAATAGTTCTCCAGGTTCTCCAGGTTCTAAACAGCCTTTAAGGTCATTCTACTGATTCCTATTCCTTACCTCTCCTATTTAATTATTTGATGTCAGAGGCCATATGTCTTTGCAACTGTGGCTGGTTAAGTAGCCTTAATACTAGGAAGCTCTCGTTCCCAACACTCACTGACTGTCTACCACATATATATCTAAACAGAAAATTGAGAAACAAAATATTAACAAATTACAATGCTAAGAGTCTAAAAGCCGAACCAGTGTTTTGAACCAGCCTCAAGTTGTGGCTGGGACTTTGTAGGTTTTTAATAATAGTAGGTGTGGTCCACAACTGCTATTATTAAAAAGCTACAAAGTGCCTTTAAAACGGGAAGCAAGTGGAGATTTTGGCTGGGTGGCACTAGAGAAAAGATCATAGGTCACTCAAAAGATTAGGGATCATCTCCGGGGGAGCATGAATGCACTCGGTAAGTATCTTGGCAAGCAGCCCATTAGATTTTGAGAAATTACAAGTTTACTTTATTTATTTTAGAGAAAAGGGCCATGGGGTCACCAAATCAGTAGGGTTCATCCCCTGCATGGCGGGCAGGACTGCGCTCATCAATCAATTTTCTTAGAAATCAGGACTAACCACCGATACAACTCATCCTATAGAGACCTGCTGTTAGTGGGGCTGAAAAGAGATAAAGGATGTATATAGAACAAACGTGGCAAGTAGAAATATCATATTGTTATGAAATAGTAAAGCACCCTTTGTTACTTCTAGTTCAGGGCCATTTGGTTACATTTGCACAGGCCTATATACTGTAACTGTGTACAATATGTAGCATCTTGGTGTAGATCTCATTCTATTTAATGTGGTCAATCATGACCGGTTTGTGTGTGACAATGACCTAATAATCCCATCTGTGGAGCTTGGCTCTCGTGTGAGTCCCGATCACGATCCCAGCATGTTCAGAGATCTGATGCGATCGGATGAAGCCAAACATGGCTCTTCCTCCTCCTCCTCCTCCTCCTCATCTTCCTCCACTGACTTGGGCCACTGCCTTGTCTTCTTCTTCCACTGACTTACAAAGAGGGAATGGTGACGGATGAATGGAAAGAGAGCAGAACGCCCACACAGCAGCGCGAGGAGGTGTGAAGAAGAGGAAGGGAGGACGTCGTCACCATGGCAGAGAGTGTGTGGGAACGAGGCGGCACACGTGGAGGCGTTTTTGGTGGGATGCTATCCAGCACGACTCTCTCTCTCTCTGTCACATCTCCTCATTCATCTCAATCTCTATCCGCTTCATCTTCGAAACAGCCTTGGATTCTTCTGTCCCCTTTGCTAGATTTCGCCTTTTGTTTCCATGAAACGCACTACTTGTCTGTTTTCCATCAAAATAACAGTTGACAGACTTGACACCATGTCACGACCCACCAAGTTCAAGACCTTACACAGTGTTCAATTTCAATTTTGAGATGCCCTTCAGACTCAAAATAGCACTCCGGATTTTAGGATTTCAAGATTTGGTGTAGACGCATAGCACACATGTATCTACTGCAAATCTGTGCGTGCGTGCGTGCATGCATACTCGTGTTTGTGTGTGCACTCGCACGCACGCATGCGGGCGGGCGTGCATGCACTATATGTTCTTCTGCTGACCAGCCTGTTACAGGACAGTGAATTCATGTAGAAAGATGTTGATTATCATCTCTCAGAGTAAGTTGCAAAAGAAAAACATCTAATCAACAATTACAGCAAACAACCGATTTTAATGTAGCTCAAAGTAGGAATGTTGTGTGTTGTGTCTTAGAACATTTTCCGTTTGTGCTCAAATGATTTGGGGTCCAAGAAATATACCAGTGCCCATGTGGACCTTCTGGGCTGTTACTAGCATCAGATGGCTGGCAGACACACCATCCGGGCCGTATCTAGAGCTGCCTCTCTCTGTCTGTCAGAGAGGGTAGGTGGGGAGACAGACGGGAAGACAGACAGACAGACGGACGGACGGACGGACGGACGGACGGACGGACGGACGGACGGACGGACGGACGGACAGACAGACAGACAGACAGACAGACAGACAGACAGACGAGGGGGAAGGAAGTGGTGTTCAATCAGATATCTGTAATTGAAAACTGTGTGTCATCAGAAATTGGTGGTTGGGGGTAAAAGGGTGAGGGGGAGGTACATTGGGCAATGTCAGACCACGCGCAAGCTAGTTCCTCTTGCTCTGCCACATTAAAGTTGACATGCACAAAAATACTGCAGGGTCAATGCGATGGAGCTCAATTTCACAATATCAATTTAAATGTATTTGTATCACATAATATACCACTTAAGCCAAACATCTACTGAAGACCTTCTGGTGGTCTGCTGTTGACGTCCAAATGACACAGGTAGATATAGTCACTAGAAAAACTGAGTTTGATTGATGGGTTGTTAAAACCCAGGGAGGCTTGGCTTCTTATTTGTACAAGGATCAGAAAGCCGTTTGACAGCACTTTGGGGGTGATGGAGAGGAATGTGTGTTTGTGTTTTGCGAGTCGTGGTGACGCATCAGTGCGAGTGTGTGTAGGTAGGGGGAGCAACTACTTTGGCCCACTTCAAAATTGCATTGTGGGTAAGGGGGTCATTTAGGTCACAAAAACAATTCAGGCAGGATGAGGCAAGGTCATGAGATGGGGGATGACTGGAGCTGTACGGATGTACAGAGCCACACCCTTACGCAAAACACCTATGGTCTATTGGTCTAAAGTATCTCCCTAAGACATGTTTGGTGACAGGAAGACTAATGTCCCCACACATATCTACAACATTAAAGATGAATTCCTTAATGTTCTTGTCACAACACTTGTTCTGTCTCCAACAATCTGATCTGTAACATTGCCTCTCCTACCCACCACTGCTGTCCCCAAGGCTGCTCACTCACGCAAACAAACAATCAGAGGTAGGGCTGGGACCTGCTTCAAGTCTTATTGCACATAATACATGATAATGGTGAATTGAAATGGTTTGCTTTATTACTATGTACAAAAAGTGGGGGAGGAGCTCCTTATTTCATGGATGTCGAGCGTGTCGGGAATTAATCTTCCCGGGGCACATTGCTGTCAAGCTGAGGACAGAGATTCTTCTCTCCATCTGGGGCTTGTCAAGAGACAGAGGCTAACTAAGGACGCATGACATAGACAACGGGTCCATTTGGTTACATTTGTACAATTTCTGAGTTACAAAGGAATAAATTACTCACTGTGTACTTGTTGAAGCTCTGGATGAAGAGTTTCAATTGATGATCAGTGTGTGATAGCTTAAGACGGTTCCAATTGAAGATCAACCGTGATAAACATTAACTAAAATGTGTCTTTCTTCCATTTTTCTTCCATTATGATTCTGTCACATGATCATAATGGAAATGATAAACTAATGATTATTCATATATTATTTCTGGAGGGGGTTGCTCTGCTGTAATAAAGGCCTCTGCCATCCGTCTTCATGTCGCTGTGTCATGTGGCCTTGAAGCAAAGCTCACTCACTGCACAATACACATTGGCCATGTTTAAGTAGTTGAGTAGGCTAACTCGCATCCTCATTTCCATAGCAGACACATCTATATCACTACATCACACTTAGTAAATACCCTCTTACTGGTTTTCATGCTAAATTACCTCAGTTAATATCACAAGCCGGCTGCGTGTGTTTCTTGCTGACTCGGTTGCTTAATTTACATGCTGAGTGAAGTCATCACTTCCTCTCTCTCTCTCCATGCAGTCAAGCACCATTAACAAAATGTGCTCCCCCTCAATTACACCACATGAAGGGTTAGCATGCTAAAGCCAACAGCTGTAGCTGCTATTGGATGCACAATATCCTCGCTAAAAAACCCCAGGACAAAGATCCACTCGTCCTAGACAATTTGCCCTCCTGGCCCCAAAACTGTGGAATAGGTGCCCTCCAGAGAGGCGCGGCCACCGCCTCCTAGCAATTCATTTTCAATGAGAGGCGGGCGGCTTTTTTGGCCTCGCAGCGAAGTTTTGATGAGTGTCTCATCTTCCAACGGGTATGGAAAAACTATGTGGAGCAAGCGCATACATCCCCATACTTCTATTCACCTAATTTTGCTGTTAAATTATTTGTATCCATCATAAATCACTCCTCCATGGGCTGCTCCTTACATTATGATGCTCCCACATATTATCACGCACGCACCAGTTACAGTAACTTTCCCCACAACCCACACTCTGCACATATTTTGGAGCGCATATCTTTGAACGGGTAAGGTCTAGTGGTGTATATTGACTCAATCATTCAGGTTAGTTGATACGTTTAATGGCTTTGGAGAAATTTAAACAAAGTAAATCTAAGTAATCTAAGTAATCTAAAAAATATATAGTTTGTTTATGTACAATATATGGCCAAAGCTGTGATAAAAGACAATGACAGGTACCATATTGATGCCGTTATGATACTTTATATTTAGTATACTCTCAACTGAGTATGGTTATGAATATGCAAATAAACAGAAATATCTGCAGATAAGTGTCCTAAGACATCTGATGGCATTTTCCTCTTTGCATGCTGTTTGTGTTATTATTGAAAAGGCTGTTGAGTTGTTTTCTTGGCAGATGTTGAATTATTCAAAAGAGCTTTCACTGCACCAGTAGAGCGACTATTTACAGTTTTAATAGTTATGTGGTGTTAATGGGTCCTTCCATTAGTCTTTCTCAACACCAGAGGAACACCTACAGTACATCTACATCTACAACAGTGGTTCTCAACCTTTTCAGGCTGTGACACCCAAAATAATCATATTTGAACAGGGGACCCTCCCACCCTGACGAGCACTAAGAGTTGAGGAATTACATTTTGTATAACACAGTTCTAGTGTGAAAATAGCAGATCTACATGCTCGCGTTGCGAGGCGTTGTGAGCATGAAGATCTGCTATTTTCACAATTTCTGACTCTAGAGGTATTAAAAAGTCCTTAAATTGTCACTTTAGAAATGGGCATATACCCTCTATATAGGTATAACCTATATACAGTCTAAGCTGTGACCTACTGTATTGTATATAACCACTTTAACATGACTCACTAACTACTGTAAGACATTCATTCATTTCTCACATAGGCTACTTGTACTGTTGTACTGTCTACACATTTCACATCCACACTCGCATACACAATGTGTATGCGAGTACACATACATGCACAGCACACAAGCACACACACGCAGTCATGCACTCACACACGCACTCTCTCTCTCTCTCTCTCTCTTTCAAACAGACAAACACACTGTCGCTCTCTGCGGCCCCCTCTGGGGACCGGGTTGTTTTTCAACAGTGGTCTGAGCACGTCAGAAAATGTGCTTACACCCTGGCGACACATGCTGGCTCAACAGTATTACCGCGCGTGGCTGTCCTTCAACGTCTCGGGAGACTCCAGATTAAACAGCACACAATCACACACGCGGGCCCTGTGGCAACTGTCAGATTGAGGGATACAAGTACAGTGCGCTTTAATGTCTCCGCCTTTCTTAGTTGATGTGCGTGCGTGCGTGCGTGCGTGTGTTCGTGCGTGCGTGCATGTGTGTGGCTGTGTGCGCGTGTGTGAGTGCGTGTGCACATTTTGACCTTTATATCATCACTGTCGGTCAGAAACCTCGTAACTCCAGGTTTCAAATTTGTATGTTTTTTCGTAAAGTAAAGCCCTGCTTCATCACACAAGGCTGTAGCACAAAACTAGTGAAAATAGCAGACCTACAAGCTGCTTGTAGATCGGCTATTTTCACTACCTTCAATCATTTTTTAAATGATAAATACAAAACAAACGGTTTTGTGGACATAAACAAGGTTTCCACCTGACAACAGCGACATGGAGCCTCCTCTCGCTGTGGGCTGTGAAGGAACAGCTGAATAGAGAGGCTGGTAACTCAGCTCCTCTCCAGAGAGTTTGTGGGACTCTGTTGGCCTTTCTAGAGCCGGTGGAAACCTTTAGTCCATGTTTGGAATGCCCCCCCCCCCCCCCCCCCCCCCACACACACACACACTCCACACCACCCATCCAATATCTGATCCTCTGTCACCTGATGGACTGTTATGTAAAGGCACAGCGGCAGCGGCATGATTTACCAGCATTTGACTCACTCTGTACACACATGTCATGCACGCACGCACACACGCACACACGCACACACGCACACGTGCACGCAGAATGATACACAAACACCTGTTTGGAATATTTGTTTTCTGTCCACACCCGACTCCCGAGGGCTTGTGGCAAGAGTCATGTTTGCTCATTGCACAAATGTACACACAAACATATTCATAAAACACACACACGCATGCACACGCACGCACACGCACACACACACACACGCACGCACGCACGCACGCACGCACACACACACACACACACACACACACACACACACACACACACACACACACACACACACACACACACACACACACACACACACTAGGATACATTTTTGTTTATAGCAAAGGGGCACAAAATCAGAGAGAGGGCGAGATCATTTAGCGACCTACAACTGGGTTATTTAGCGACCCAGTCGGTAGATTTAGCAACCCAGTCGGTGGATTTAGCGAACCAGTCGGTAGATTTAGCGACCCAGTCGGTAGATTTAGCAACCCAGTCGGTGGATTCACCGACCCAGTCGGTGAAAACTACCGACCAGGTTGCAACCCAGTTGTAGGTCGCTAAATGATCTCGCTCCTACTGGAAAATCACATGGGTCTGGGGGAATAGCGATTTCGGACAACGCTGAACCTCGTCTATTGTCTCTTTCAGGAGACATAATAGACGACATAAGACATACCGGTATAAGGAGGTCAGAAATGTAGGGGGGAGTTTGGTTGTTGGGGACCTTGGATAGTGGTTCTCAAACTTTTCAGGCCGCGACCCCCAAAATAATCATATTTTAACTGTCGACCCCCCAACCCTTGACGAGCACTAAGAGTTGAGGCATTACATTTTGTATAACACAGTTCTATTGTGAAAATACCAGATCTACATGCTCACAGTGAGCATGTAGATAAGCTTCAGCTACAGCTACAATTTGGCCAATGTTTAATTTGTCATTTTAGAGGTATTAAAAAGTCCTTAAATTGTAACTTTAGAAATGTGCAGATACCCTTTATATGTAAACTTTATGTTGGTTTGTTAGTTTTGAGTGAGAAAAAAATGTTGCACAATAAGTTAATCATCGGGGGCCCCCCAAAATCATTTGGGGGCCCCCCTGGTGGCCCCGACCCACAGGTTGAGAACCACTGCTGTAGAGTATACTGATCCCCTAGGGCAGTGGTTCTCAAACTTTGAAATTTGAAGGTCTCCTCTTTTTTTTAATAATTTTTATCCCACAATTTTGTAACCCATTTTTTCACCCAGTGCCAATTGCCTATGTAATCCTGGGCTCTGCTCTCCCTCTGCCGCGCCTGGGGAGACAACAGACTGACCTCGTGCTTCCTTCTATGCATGAGGAGTCCAAGTTGCTTCTTTTCACCTGACAGTGGAGATTTCCCTGGTATGGACATAGCGCGTGGAAGGAACACGTTATTCCAACCAGTTCCTTTCCCCTCCATCAGGTGCCCCGGCTGGCCAGAGGGAGGCATTACTGAGACCAGGATTACTGCATGTTTTTGTGAGGGTATCAACCCTAGGAGACACGGGGAGAACATGCAAACTCCACACAGAAAGGCCCTATCGCCAACCCCACCTAGGGTGTGGGCGCTGATGACGCGGAGGGAGGAACACACCTCCAGTGCCCACAGCGTCCCCCGGTGGGAATCCAACCCAGGACCTTCTAGCTGTGAGGCGAAGCGCTAACCACTACGCCACCATGCCCCCTGAAGGTCTCCTCTTAACTTTGACAATGTACAAATGGTTCCATTTGTACACACTCAAAGTTACAGACTCGTAAGGGTCAATTTAGACCCCCATAAAGGAACTGAGAGTCCCTGAAATCCACTTTTGAGAACCACTGCCCTAGGGCTCTGTAGTTGGCCCCCTCCTTTTTCCCTCTACACCAAATCACTTCGCCGAAAATACCCAATCTACAAGCTCACAACACATCATGCTGTGACTTGTGAGCTCGAAGATTTGTTTTGCCAAGCATATTATGACATGCCCAAAATAGGGACACTACTAGGGATCATATGGTTAAGATGCTGGGCTTATCACAATTCTCTCCTCTTTTTTTATTGGACAGGAATGAGAGATCACTGACTTCTCCTTTGATCTCAATCTGGGGATCACATTGCAAGAGTGCTTAACAACTTAAGCCCTATATCTTGTTGTAGATGAATAAGGAGAATAGACGATATACAAGCTCAAAACACTGCAAATCACAACTTTTGCTGTTTCTGGGGCAGAGTCAAACCGGTTGGGTATAATGGCTGTTGGTGGCGGGCTGTTGGTAGGGATAGGTGTGAGGCACAGCAAGCTGCCAAGGGGGGATGGGTATTGGGTGGGATAAGCCAGCAAACTGATGCTGGAAGTGAAAGGCCGGAGGCGCAGTGACCAGTTGCGGGGGATGGGTTCCCTGGTGGGCGACGTCCTGAGATGAGATGGTGCAGATGGCAGCGGGGAGGTTGTTTGACCAACAGCGGAATACTGATTAGGAGGCAGCTGGGGGGCAAAGGTCTGCCGAGGAGGAAATGGAGGAGATGTCAACCATTGGAAGGGATGGGTCTGTTGGATGAAAGCAGTTGGTTGTTGTTGGAAGAAAGTAGTTGGTTGTTGTTGGTTAAGTGGAGGGGCTGAAGCAGTTGGATGAGCAGGAGAGGTTTGAACAGAAGAGTGGGAACCGGACTTGGCCAATTCATAGTGGAGGAACTTCTCTTCAAGGTTCCTCATTTGTTCTTCATGGTCCAAAATCTGTCGTCGCAAATCCACTTCATGGCTAAGATGATAGTTCAAGTTCTGAATATCAGCCTTTAGCTTGTTAGCTGAGTCGTGGTAGGTCTTTCCTTGAGAAGCTGGAGATGAAGGCTTAGGATCCTCTGACTTAACCAGTCCGACAGGATTCATTCGGAACTTGGGGGGACCTGGGATGAGGTGATTGCTGCTTCCTCAGATTCCTTCTTGATGATCGGAGGACCCATAATAATTGAGACAGCTGGGAACCAACTGGATTGTTGATTCTGTTAAGGATGAAAATATGAGGTTCTCAATTTGCAGGACTCAACGATGAATTGAGAGGGGATTCTGGACTTCTGGGGTTCTTCCCTGATCGATGATTGATATTTGGACTTATTCACAGCCAAGAGAATAAGATATCTCAGATAAAAGACAAAGCTTAAGATTACAATGAACTACATGGGTATTCCTTGAATAATCAACAATCAGAGTTATTCTGCTCTTGGACAAGCTTTATAGTATTGAGTTGGGGAAACACCCCTAACACCCCTACTCAGTAGTAAAGGTCAGAGTACTGCTGAAGACAAGGGCACGCAGGCACGCAGGCACGCACGCACGCACGCACGCACGCACGAACGCACGCACGCACGCACACACGCGCACGCACGCACACACACACACACACACACACACACACACACACACACACACACACACACACACACACACACACACACACACACACACACACACACACCTCCTCTGTCAAGGCTCATGTTGCGATGCTGCAACCTACAACAGCACTGTTCTTCAGGTCCCACTGGGCCCCAAATGCAAATGTATGTCTAATCATTCTCCCCTATATATCCCTTCAAAATATAATGTATTCTATACACAAGGGCGCCCATGCGTAGGGCGAATGTCTCCTCTCTATTCCGAGCATCTGTGGTGTCTTCAGGCCCCCTCACCCACTCGCTACAATTTCCACCGTGGGCTAAACTCTTGATTGCTTTCAACTGGAATTGTATGTCACATAAAGGAACTGGAATGTAGCAGTCGCGCCGATTTAATGCAGATGAAATGCACTTCAAATGGTCCTATACTTCTGAGCATACCTATAACACGGGCATGCACCTACTGTGCAAAGATAGACACGCAAGCATGCAGACACAAATTGCGCACATGCACACATGCTGTTTGGGCCTATGAGGCATTCATTAACCAGTCCTGGCTCTGGCCGGTCTTACTGAAACCCCATTAAACAGAAGAAGGAAGACACCAGCTATGTAAATGTATGCAAATAGATGCCTCTCCTACCGTGTCAGTCTCAGTGAGCGGCAACAGACATCATTTGACGGAGCACGATAGCTGTCGAGGAACAGCCTCAAAGTCATGGCCCCAGGCTGCTTGCAGCCCCTCAAGTCAAGTCCTTGGAGGAGCTTCCATTATTCAATGACTACCTCTATCTTCCAGTGGAATCATTATATCTGAAATGTGAAATTTCACTTAACATATGTGCAATTAGCCATCGTCTTAATCAATTATGGAAATCTAAATGAAACCAGGGATTAATTATTGATTGAATAATCAAGATCTTAAAGGGTCTATCCGACCTGTACTCCTGACCAATGCACTTGAAAGTCAACACCTCCACACAACAGCGTCAATGTATATTAAGAGTGAGGAGATTCCCCGATACAAATCGGTGAATCAATATAAACGTGCGCAAAGGGACTGCATCGGTTGATTCAGTATACATATATACCAAGGCTGAAATTGCAATGCATCGTTCCTTTGTGTGTCTGCATCGGTCAAATCCATGTTCTTCTCATGTTTAATTTCATACTATCCTGTGTTTCTGAGGCGCCTTGAATGCACCATCACTGCCTGTTAGTCCCCTAGCCTATCCCCACTGAGTTACTAGGGCCCAAGGTGGGGGGGGGGGGGGGGCTTAATTATTCTATACTTCAGCTATTGAAAAATAGCAGATCTACAAGCTCACAGCCAGCTTTCTTGAAAAGTTGAAAATGTGTGCAAATCTTTGAATATATGTATTTTTTAGAGTTTTAGTAGAATCAAATGATGATCAGTCCAGATTTGACAGGAACCAGCTTCCATGGTTTCATCCTAGACTAAAGGCCCATTCCCACTGGGCCAGATAACAGATATCTGGAGATATTTCTCCAGATATTTTTCCATGCAAAGTGGATGGTAGATACAGATAAAAAAAATATTTGCCACAGATAAAAGTATCTGTGGCAAATATCTGTGGTTTTATCTGTATCTACCATCCACTTTGCATGGAAAAATATCTGGAGAAATATCTCCAGATATCTGTTATCTGGCCCAGTGGGAATGGGCCTTTATACCTATATAATGCCTATATATGCCTGATGGGTAAGCCTGATTTATACTTAGTTGCATGTCGGTGTTGCGGAACAAAGATTCAACAGGTCACACTGTGACGCCTTGTGAGCATGTAGATTTTCTATTTTCGATGTGTGACACGCACACACGCAACTAAGTATAACTCAGGCCGGAGGAGGCCGTGCATCCCTTTAGGCAGGCTGCAGACTGTCTCCAGTTTTCTGTCCCATACAGCAAAGCGTCCGGTGCCTGTAGCAGATATTTCCTGGCCCTTCTCCGTCGATCAGCCCCTCTACTCATCTCATATATCCACCTTCTCTTCCTCCACACATCCTACTGTACCAGCCCTGTGGTTGCTAGCTCAACTACGCTCCACTGGCCCACGACCCACACACCCACACAGCCCCAGCATCTGATCGATGAGGGTGCTGCTACAAGTCAGAGTATTTTGTAGAATATACCGGAAGAAGCGCACACACACGCACAAACACACGCACACACGCACACACGCACGCACACATGCACGCACGCACTCACACACACACCATACACGATCTACACCCACATCCCCTCACTTGTACGCAGAGATTCACAGAGACTCACCGGATGCTCTTTGAAACATTCAGTATCTTGAATCTTGCGTCTATACACTCTGTCGTACAAAGGTGTCTGTCGTGTGCCAAATGTAGCCGATCTAAAAGCATCTACAACCCATTCTACGGCTTGGTCTCCATGTAGAGAGAGACCGAGCTGGAGTGAAGCTCTGTGATTCACCGTCAGAGGAGGCAGACAGAGGGAGATCACTCTCTTAACTGTTAAATATTTCAGAGCCGCAGGCAGCCCTCTGAGAAGCAGAGGGGAGGAAGAGGAGCATGGAGGAGGAGGAGGAGGGGGGGGGGGGGGGTGTAAAGGAAGAATGAGAAGATGAGGGAGAAGCCGGAGGAGGGGCTGTATGAAACTCCATCCTTCTTGTTTCAGTGTAGAACTCCTTACATATTCATGTAGCAGTACAACAAGAGACAGAGTCTGTGCGTGCGTGTGTGCGTGCGTGCGTGCTTGCGTGCGTGTGTGCGTGCGTGCGTGCGTGCGTGCATGCTGGCGTGCCGTGCGTGTCCATCTGCGTGGTGCGCCTGTGTGTGTGTGTGTAGTCTGTTCAGTCAGTGATCATACACTACAGCATGCATTACCTTTCACACCCGATTTAATTGCACACAGCCCTTTATAGATAGAAGGGGTGGGCTGGTCGCTGGTGAGTGATTTGGTTGAACACACACCACTCTGGGGTGTTGGGTGAATGCGTGTGTTTGTGTGTGTGTCTGGAAGATGCTATTATGACTGATACATTCATTAGTAGAGGTTGTATGAAAGTGTATGTGTGTGTCTCTGTGTTTTTTGCCGAGACATTGGCTCCATTTAGATTTTCATTACATCCCCAAATGTACAATTCATTAGAGATCATATGGCCTGACTCGAAGCATGCTCCACATCTAATAAGTATGATGAGTGTCCTATATGTGTGTGAAGAACAATCAGCAAATCAGTTATGGTCACTCAGTTTGATGTACCCAGACTAATAACAATTTAATATAACACTGCGAGACAGGGAAGATTAATGCAGAAAAACAAATCACTGTAAAGTGAGGCGACAGTATTTTCTACCTACATCAAGATTGCTATAATCACACATACAATATTGAACAACAATAAGCACACTTTCCAGACCACCAAATCTAATGAAACAGAAATAAAACTAGAGATAAATAATACATTCTGCTTGCCTTTCTGTTTTCAGGTTAACATCAAATTTGCAATGACATAAGTGAAATTTTTAGTTATTCCTCAGGTTTTAGTCTGTCTCCACAACTAGACTTTGAAAAGTACAAAGATATTGGATAAGAAGCTGGTGTCTGTGCATGCATGCATGCGTGCGTGCGTGCGTGCGTGCGTGCGTGCGTGCGTGCGTGCGTGCGTGCGTGCGTAGTGCGTAAGAGGTGATGCAGAATGAGAAGCAGATTTCAACCAGTAGATTTACTGCATGAAATACTGATACCCATCTCTGAAATGTTGAGATTATGACCAGGATTGATGTGTTTTACTACAGAGAAGCAAGATATGGAAAGTACTGTGTATATCCGTTTATAAGTCGTAAAGCTGGTTTTATAGTGTTGTCACACTATAAAAACAGTTCATTTCATGAATACAATCTAAAAATTGCTGGTTGTAATGAATTTCTTATTGGTTACACACAGTTACAAAGTGTACATTTTGATGAAGCCACATACACTACCCATACTATATGTTTTGAGGGCAAAATATAGCCATATGTATGTGTGTGTGTGTGTGTGTGTGTGTGTGTGTGTGTGTGTGTGTGTGTGTGTGTGTGTGTGTGTGTGTGTGCGTGTGCGTGTGCGTGTGTGTTTGCGTGTGTGCGCGCGTGTGTGTGTTTGCGTGTGTGTGGGTGTGTGTGTGTGTGTGTGTGTGTGTGCGTGCGTGCGCTCACACGTGTGTGTGTGTGTGTGTGTGTGTGTGTGTGTGTGTGTGTGTGTGTGTGTGTGTGTGTGTGTGTGTGTGTGTGTGTCACTAATGACAGTATTGGTAAAGAAGTAAATACTGGCCCTAATTACATCCTAGTGAAGACACCCATACTTCATTAGCTTAGTGATAAACTGACGGCATTACAGAATGACTGCCTGTATGTTGGTGTGTGAGGGAGAGAGTGAATAACATAAATCCTTATGCTACACATTGATGATGGTGTTTCATTTCTCAGGGTAGACTTCTTGTTTGACCTCAGGGCATGTCGCCTTCTCATTTCAGACTCATTAACACTCAACATTCAATTAAAACAACTTGATTGGCTTATCACTCCACATGCATAATTTAACTGTCTGTTCTCACTACAGTCTCCTTTTCTTCTGTCTTCATTAGTTACACACACACACACACACACGCGAGCACAGCCGCACACACGCACGCACGCACGCACGCACGCACGCACGCGCAGGCAGGCACTAGGCAGGCATGCACACACACACACACACACACTCAGATACATGTGCATGTACACAGCCATTGACATAAATGACCAAACTCCATTTCATACAATGTTAATTACCGGTATATTGTTCCTTGTAACTACAGTATGTTATCCTTGCATATTTTATCTTTTTATCATACAGACAGACAACAAAGCCCTGTGATAATGTTAATTTAACTCTGAGAGTGTGGACCCAAATGGACCTGCAATTTCTCTTTTTATGAACAACCTCAAGTGGGCTTTTGCTGTCATTGCCTGGGTTGGTGTGTGCTTGTATTTGTAATTTAGTATGGTTTAGTTACGCATGTAGGCCTATGCATAACCATTCACATTCAAACAGACCTAGCAAAGTCCAAGGCCAACAAGCAGAAGAACGATATTGAAACTGAAAAGATACAATATACCGTATAATACTTCCCGTTCACTGTTAGTTATGATCATTGAGAGATATGGCTGAGCCAGAGAGTATAAAGACAGGAACATCCTCAGAGGTAGCATGAGGTGAATGAGTTGTATGACTGTGGTGATTTAAGATTCCACTTGGTCCAAACCTCAGACCCATGCCTTTACAGTATACTAATACCGTCCCCGGCTGTGTCTGTGGTTAGAGGCAGCCTGTTACGGACACTGGCACATGACACTTTGCAGCTTTTACATAAATAGATATTTATAGTAGGAACATTGCACTCTGCACCTTCAAGCACCTCAAGTGCCTGCTACAATATATCTGAGGAACCAGAACAAAAAATATTCTACTCTCACGTAGCCTACTCCTATCTGTCTCCTAATGTATATCGGCGTTTTGAGGACAGAACCAATGTGTCCAAAACTGTTACTATACAGGAAATGAAGAAAAAGGAGCCTTTGTTCCAATGGTTTCAACGTAGTTGTTATTTTGTCACAAGATAACTTTTCAATAGTTAAATATTTATAAAACCCACAGACAGGCTCTTTCGCTCTCAATATTTTTTTTTTAAATTAACAAATCTAGCCGATGTACAAGCTCAAAATATGTCACGATGTGACACGTAAAAATATGGAATGTTTAAATATGGAGATAGAATATAAGGTTTCTGCCCAACAGCAATATGCATTTTGATATAGGAATCACTTCCAGAAGATCACCAGTCAATCTATCTAAACTACTACTTGTAAACAAATATGATACAGTATCTCATAACTTCAGTAAGTCAGCATGGGTTTTACTTTCATAAGCGGTAAATGGTGCATTTATATTGTGCCTTTCTCCACAGCGCTGTACAATCTGCATTACATTCACACGCACATTCACATGTGAGTGTGTAGGGGCAACCATGCCCCTAACCCTAACCCTAACCTGCTGAATTTAACATTTTGAAGTTAATCGTTATACAGATAACTTCAGGATTCACAGCTTAGCTTGCCCCTATGCTGGTCTGGCATTAGAGGCTACCTGCATTGTAGTCAGACAGGAAGTGAAGGCTTCGTACTATAAGTGGAGTTATCACAGCTTCCAAAGGCATTAGTGCCCCAGAGAGTCAATCTTACCCTGTGTGTGCTCTCTTTTATCGCCTTACCTCCTCAAGCCCATTGAGCAATTATCTATACCGTAAGATTCTGAGTGTTTTGTTCATCTAACTCTGAGAGAGTACAACTGAATTTCCCCCTTGGGATAATAAAGGTATCTATCTATCTATCTATCTATCTATCTATCTATCTATCTATCTATCTATCTATCTATCTATCTATCTAACTGTAACCAAATAGACCTGTAAGGGTCCAGGTTATAGGCCTGTTTCTCTGAGGCATAGATTGATGAATTATCACTACAGTGTGTTTAATAGTGTGTAGTGTTGTACCACTTACTTAGATTTGGATATTGGCCAAAGATAATTCTATGTCAGTCAGTCCTCTAGCTGTAAATGTATACTACAAATAATATTGAAACCCAATGGTCTATTACATCTGTCAAATTGAAAGTTGGGAAAATAAGTAAACTTTGTAACTAAGGTGTCATGACACTAAAGGTCTGTGTGATTTAGACTGAACACAATGTTATTGCTAATTTAATACTGCATTATCATGAATAGGACCTTGTTTTGAGTGGTCTGAGATCTTCTGAGAGCACTGAGGATTCCCGTGCCGTTACCTTTATCAAGAGCGACCATGAAATCAGACCTCCATCTCCTCTATCCACGAATGCTCTCTTCATTCGTTTTATGGCGTGGCTCATCAGACATTAATTTTACAATGGAAGTCAATGGGCTCAGAAACATTGCCTGTTTTGTAGTGATACATCATAGACATATAGGCCTAATTACGTCATAGACAATTGTCTTCATAGATGACACACAGACGAGACTCGCCACATGAAGTCCGAGATCCACATGATCCAAACCATCCGTCCGTCCGTCCGTCCGTCCGTCCGTCCGTCCGTCCGTCCGTCCGTCCGTCCATCCATACCAAAGGGAAGCAGGAGTCAGGTCCAAGCCCAAGGCCCAAAAGGCATATGTACATGAAGCATCTGTGCGCTGCTGATGTCATGAACCTTAACCTTTATGAGCATGTGACCTCACAATCCCAACTACCCCGTGGGCAAACTGACCCTTCGCAAGTGTTGTTTTCATCCTACCAGGTTGCCGTAACCTCAGAGTCAAGCGAGTCATTACAGCCTTGCGGGGTCAGGAATGTACTATTTGTGTTGCTCTGAAACACCCTGTGGCGAAACACATTCCAAGCGGGAATGATAAGCCCTAGGGCTGAATTAAGCTAACAGCCTAACAGCTATAACTACTTCAGGATGCAATGCATCCTTCGGTACTTCTTGCTGTTGCGTTTCGTTGAATGCCTAGTTGAGACTCTGACACGCAGAGAATCTACTCAAGCATGCATGCAGCAGTGCAACAACCTCCCCCTGCAACAACAAAATTCCCCATTTTATGATGTTTTTGTCCCTTTGCCTGGCTGATTTATGACAACTGGCATATTGCTGTACAGCAGTGGGACAATGCTAAATATACCTTTCTAATCTGTTCCTTACATTGCAATGCCGGAATCATGCTTTCCACTTTCTCTGAATCCATTATAACCACCCACCACACACACACGCACACGCGCACACGCACACGCACACGCACACGCACACACACACACACACACACACACACACACACACACACACACACACACACACACACACACACACACATTTGAACCTCTGTGTCCCTAGCTATTTGTCATCCATCGTTTACTCCTGTGGAATATTCGCTCTCCTTTCTGTTTGTAGTTAATCCATCATGAGTGTGGGCAGTCCACTTGTCTGAGGTATTAATTTAGGAATGGCAGAGATAAAGAGAGGGTTGAGGAATGGGGAAGAGCCAGGAGCATTGCACATTGTATTTTGAGAGACATGCAGTTCCAGTGAGATTATTCATCTGGGCAGTATGTGACTCCAGTAAGCGTGTGCACGTGCGTGCCTGCGTCTGTGTGTGACAGGGAGCTGCCGGGGAGTAAGAATGTTGGATGAGTGTGTGAATTAAGGACAATAGTTACATAGATTACTATAGTTACATAGTTACATAGAGATACACAGTCAAATTCTTTGTTAATTTAACTAAGGACCTGAATGGAACTGGGGTTCATTATTAAATAAACACCTGCACACGTAAACACACAAACACATTTTTACAGAAATAATAACCGCCTACTCGTTGTCAAATCAGTTCAGACCCAACTAGATACTTCCTCTCTGCCTTCTCTCTTTCATCAGCTCATTTTGAATTTGCAGACTATACAATTTCACTCTCCCAGAAAGATATCTATACATTGATCTATACTTGTCATGGTGCTGCTGTGAACAAAACTACAAATACCATCTGTATGGTGCTGAATACATTTCACCCACTTCTTCCTATAACCAATAAGCTGGTACATCATCAATCTGAGGTGTGCTGAGGATGTTTTTGGAGTTGAGAACTTGCGACACAGACAATGAGACCTGAATCATTCGACAGATATACAGGTACTGTATATAACACATGTATGCCAACCTATACTGTATGTTTTCATGTCTGAACACAATTCCCACTGCATAATCTTTCTTTCTACATGAACAGAGCAACACATATGAGGGTTATATTTCATGCCATCTGTAACTTGCACTGTCCTCTCAAATTTCTTCTCATTCTGATCGAGACAGAGAAAAGCAGGCCAATATATCACATTAATTTACATCTAACCATGTGACTCCAGATACGCCATAATTATGACAAATGACTGATGACGGTATTATGGGGCCTGAAAATCATATGCATTCATATCGGTTTAATCAAAGCTATGGGAAAGCTGAGAGTTCAGGCGCCTGGCTGTGGTTATATGTATCGCTCTGTGTGGTCGGGTGAGTAATTTGTTGGGAAGGACACACTCATGAATAAATATGCTATCTGTGTATGTCTTCTGCTTACATAAACAGCTTATCATTGACTTCTCTTCTGGTCAAATAAACATGCTATATATTGCTGCCACTGCTTGACTAGATATGTATTCTGTCTCTTCTCATGAGCATATTAAATAAATATCCGTCTCACTGACCCGTGAAATGAGAAAACCTCAGTCAATTAGAGTGTCAGTGCTACAAACGATTAAAAGGAGAGGTAAAGAGAGAGGAAATACGGTGGAGGACCATGAAGGAGTGGAACTGCCTTAATATATAAAGGTCATTTTGAAATGTCAAGTGAAAACATGTGCAATGTAAACATCGCTGCAGATGAACTGTTTATCATCAAGCATCCACTTCCGTTATTACACTATGCCTGTGGTTCGCAAAGTTAAAAATGCCAAGGACCCCCACGTAACTATAGGCTCTGGTCAAGGCCCCTCTATAATGGTTTAAATGTAGCCAACATTTTTGAAAATGTTTGAAAATATTTTTTTTTACTATTTTTGACAATACATTTTTGACAATAATAACATGCCCAAAATAGGAATGCTGACAATCATATTAATTCATTTTAGATTTTGAATTGACATTCTTCTTCTTCTTCATTATTATCATCATCATCATCATTATTATTAATGCCGTCCCCTGGCAGCCCCCCTGGGGACCGTGTCCCACACTTTGAAAACCACTGCGGTATGCAACACCACAACAAGGCTGGACCATGAAATATTCTTTAATTGACATTCTAATTCCATCCCACCCATCCACGCCTACATATTGTCCAATTTGCAGATTAATTGAAAATAGATTATGTCCATTCCAATGAGTTAGTTAACTCAAGTAATCAAAGCTGTAATCGCTGGTGCACTGGCTCGATACAGAGAGCATGCAGTCATGTCCAATAACACAAAGATCTCAACTAGCACATGCTGCCTTTCTCCTGGGTCAGTCTGTCCACGATCAATCAGCAGCAAAATTAACCAGAAGAGAATTTCACTTTTACTGTATTGATTACAGAATTGAGTCAATTATGGCTGACACCATGAGATTGAACTGATTAATCCATGTGTCCAGGAATAAAGAAAGCTCCTCCTTTGAGAACAGCATGGTTACAGCATGTACAACAAATATTTCCGTACATTTGTCCTATAGACTGGAATTGGACAGGAATTGACTTCTCTCAAATGAATGTTTAGAAAACATCAAGTGATACGGAGCTAGTGGGTTATATTTGTTATGGATATTGTTGTGGGACTTAAACATGATGACCATTATGTGCTCATCATGTTTTCAACACTGTACACGTACAGTTAGTGCTGTAATGATCAATATCATTATATGAGACTAGATGTTGTCTGGGACTTTGGACATTGTAATATTTTTCCTGGTTATTAATCACTTAAACTATTTTTTTATACTTTCAAAAATGTTCAAAAAAACAACAACCTCCAAGCTCACATCGCGATGCATTGCAAGTTTGTAGATCAGCAATTTCACAAAAATGTATATAAATGTACAGTATGTCGCAATGCTATATATCACAATATATATGAGGTATTTTGTAAAAAATATCACAGTATATCAAAATATCGATATAGAGGTATTTTATTGTCCTAGCCCTATGTGCAGTACTCCAGTTGTTTGTGGACAAGGATGAGGCTAATCACAAGAACAAAATACTACACTATCATCATTTCTACACACCTGACGTGACACTCCAAAGGAGACACAAAGATGTGCCCAACAATAACTCTACCCCTTTACTTTTTGTTGTCAACTGTTAATAAAGTATTCAATCACGTAACATAAGAAAATATGACAAATTGGTTCAAAACATAAAAACAACAACATCAGAACAATACGCTTTTCACACCTCAGACTTTGGCTCTAATCTGTTTTGACCCTGATTAATGAGTTGAGTCAGTGGGTGGGTGAAGGGGTGTCTTTGAGGGGAGAATGCCAACAATAGGGCGCTGTTCATTTGAGGTAGAGGGCTTGCTCTGCTGCGAGTGAGTCCTAGTCTGACCACAGCCACAACCCACCTCCGCTCTGCCACTAGGTGAATATTTCCCCAAGAAAAAAACCTTCAAAAGATTTTCAACATTTTTCTAAAAGGTCAACATTGAAAAAGAAGGAACATGTTGTTTTTCTTAATTTCTTTCGTCTTTTTTTTTATATATTTTTCATATTTTTTCAACATAATATTATATATTATATATATTTGCAAAAATATGAAGAAATAGCTGATCTACGAGCTTGGAGAGCAACTATTTTTGCATTTTTTTTATTTGTATTTCTTACATAGGGCTTAAGTGGTTAAGCTTATCTCATCAGATTGCATATTCTAATCTTCTTATGAAAGCTTATGAAACAATAATCCAGGGTGACGAGTGCAGAGGAAGGACTGGCCCGGGTGTTATGTTGTTCTTGTGACTCAGCGGCGAAGATCCAGTTGTCTTGTTTACGTGTGAGGGCCACTTTGAGGGGGTCTGACTCTGACGGAGAGATTGTGTCTCTCATCAAATGCACTATGTCACCAACAGAGAAAATACATGACAGGCTATAAACCAGGCCAGCTATTGCAGATGAGCTGACACAACGAGCACCTGACTGTCAGACCAAAACAATTTAAGATTAAATCTATTTGTTTACTTACAGTACACAAGTGATTTCAAAGTTTGCTCAAATTCAGCATCATCCAGCAAATAGCATAGGGCAGGTGTGGCATACACCAACACATGTGGACCTTACTCCACCCCTATCGTAGACTAAATAAATAAGCATATAAAGCCCTAATGGGTTCATATAAGGCAATGGTGAGAGGATTCATTGAGGGCCTTGTAAATCAGCCTGAGATGGCCATTTAATTAACTTGTAAATTAATGCACCACGCTGTGTAAATCGGAGGGTGATAAATATGCGTGGTTACAAAAGAGACGGCATAGGACATAAGACCGACCAGATTGCCTGTGCATATGGGCTGATGGCACACAGTTTACAGGACTATTTCCTACCTTACTGGGCTTTTATAGACGTCTGATTTGCATTTCTCAGTAGAGTGGTTAACCACATGAACCCTATAGGATATTCTGATACAAACATTTGGCGAAAATAGCAGATCTACAAGCTTGACAACACATCTGCTTCTAGATTGGCTATTTTCACCAAATACATTGGGTATAGAGGGAAATGACAGACCTAGTATAGAGCCTTGAGTGATCTAGGTAGGCTATAGAGTTTAAAGCAAAACAACCCCACCTTTTTAACTCCATTTATTTTTTAGTGTGGTTGCCCTTGTCTGACTTTATTCCTTCCATTTCTAGATAAACTTTATTTTGCTCTCGCAGTTTTGATGGCACGCACTTGGGCCAAATGTCAAATCGACTGGCTTCATCGGGACACGTAGGGGTGCATTTTGCTACTTGACGCCGAGACCCATGAGGTCCCGAGTCTGCATGTCTGGGGTCTCACAGCACATGGTTGGTCCTACAGACTCCAACTGCCGTTACTGTAGGCCTACTTGCATGATGTACCGGTAGTTGTAGCTCACATCGTGATGCATTGCAAGTTTGTAGATCAGCTATTTTCATTTTATTTGTACGAAAAACATTTTTCTTTTCAGTAGAACCGCCAATCCAACCAATATGCCCAGATACATAGATCTCCATATGCGATTTACGTCACACTGACACAGACTTAGTCCTATTGACACGCACGCTACTGACTACTGACAGATACTGACACGCACAGACTTTCACACAAATGGCAGTTTATGGTAAAATCTACAATCATGGACATCACAGACACATGTCAGGTTTTACTGCTGTTTGTTCAAGGGACCACACAAGAAAACATCGCTGAGCATTAGGACGCCGGATAGCTCATATTCTTACCCACAGTATATGTGTTCTTAGCTGCTTCTATCTATCTATCTATAAATTAGGCAAATATATGTCCGTCTGTCTGTCTGTCTATGGGAAAACCCTTGAAATAACACAGAGTGACGTCATCAACAGGGTGATGACGTCACCATCATCACCATCAACAGCCAATGAGGGACGAGCATGATGATCTCATAATATCAAGACATATATAAGGGCCACGAGAGGGGCCGTCTATGCCTGTAGCCAATCAGATGGGCATAAACGGGTATATGTCCGATAAGCTTGAGGATTGGTGGATTGGTGAGCTTCACATGACATTTTGGCCAACCAGACTATAAAAGGGCCAATTTCCATGATTGGTCAAGTTTCACGTGACATCATATTTTACCTTAAAACGGGTGAAGCGGGCACAAGTCATTCTAGTCATTCAAACAGTCTTTTCTCACGTAATAAGTGTTACTTACTCTGTTACTACTGCTATAGAGACACTTCGCAGACTATTATTCTATTTTGCCTACCTCACACACTTTGCATTTGCTACTATCTGGATGCATACTGACAAATGACCTTCATTCTTCAAAAATCTTTGCCATTTCCCCCTGAAACAACACACAGCTGCTCCTAATTACTGCTTCACTGTTAATGTTCATACTACATATACTGACATACTGTCATTCTGGATATCATTACATTTTAGTACTATTTATTTTCTTATTTGTATATGTTGCAACAAGCACTGTCCTATATTACAACATGACAAAAAACCATGACATCTAACAAGAAATGCTATCTCATTTCCATCAACAACTGCCCATATTTATACCCAATTGTCCACATGCATCATTCATACTCATTGCTCAAACCAACACCTTCCTTACTCACTACATGTACACAGCACAATGTAACTGTGAGGACTGCGAAGCACCCCGAATGTATATATTAAGATTATTCTTTAGGCAGGTTTTGATAGGACAGGTTTTTAGATATGTCAGTGAAAAGAGACAGGAAGCTTATGGTGGGGGGGAGAGGGGGGTCGGGATATGCAGGATGGAATCGACCATGCAGTGAACATTGCAATTATGTGGTCAACACACTATATACAGTCAGCAACTATCTCCATTAACAAGCTTTCTTTCTTGACACCCATCTAGCTAGTTCTATGTCACAGTAGCCTACAATTTACTGGAAGAGAGAATGTTTGCTTTTTAAATGAAACATTAATTGGCATTATAGGTATCATTGAACCCTCTATAATTTGTAAACTTGACCTGAGTTGGCTCTTTTTTCTCTCTACAAATTTCCCTTTTTGCCTAAAATGACTGATCTACAAGTTCACATCGTATAGTGTTGCGCTGCATTGTGAGCTTGTAAATCTCTCCAGAATAGGTATGATAGTAGTGAAGGGTTGCTCTGAGCTCTCCACTATAGGGATATCTCGGGCAGGGCAAATATGGCACAACAAATACCACTCCAAGAATTGTAGGTTATTCAAAGAATGTCCCAAGTAAACAATGCCGTACACAGACACAAAAGTAAACAACCAACACAAGATGCGGTGTCACATGCATTCTTCTGGTTGAATAAGGGAGGCAGTATGACTGCATGATTTGATTTATTATCCACTGCAGTACCAGTCCAATCATTGCTGCTGGTGGCATAATTGACCTGTACAGGGCACAGTAATTGACCTTGCTGCTGAGGACAGATTTGGTTGATGCTGAGCCAGCAGTGTAGGCTTTTAGTGCATGGATCCACTGTATTCATTGGCAGATTTGCACGACCAGATAAAAAGGACACATTTTCAATGATGAGTAATGAGAGTCCACACAGCTCAGTTTTAGGTTTCACCACGATAGGCGCAAGGGGCCAGCTGGTGAGTAAATAAACAGTGATCAAAATAAGCATAGATAAGACAATAAAAACACAAATAGGTTTTATGTGTCTCAGAGAAGCAGCACCACCTCGCTGTCGGACACTATAAAATGAACAATATTCTCTGGGGATGAAAGCACAGACAGGCAGGGCTCGCACATCATGGCAGAAGCATTGTGTTCATCATCGACGTTGTAGCCCAGCCCACTGCACATTGCTAGCCATTGACGCATCGAGATCAGCTGAAATTATCTGCGTCATCAAAAATACTGAGATGTTTGATACAACCATATATGGGCACGGTAGTTCCTCCTGGCTGTGTTTGGCTGAGAGGAGAAAGATTGCTTCGATGAACCGGGCTGAATTAAATATTTAAGATACATGGTTATAATAAAACTGTAATTGGCCTATGCAAAGACACGCACGCACGCACGCACGCACGCACGCACGCACGCACACACACACACACACACACACACACACACACACACACACACACACACACAGACAGAGAGAGAGAGAGAGAGAGAGAGAGAGAGAGAGAGAGAGAGAGAGAGAGAGAGAGAGAGAGAGAGATTTAACTACCGATATCTATTTATTTTTCATTTGTATTTACACATTAGTTTTTAGGCTCATATGATGAGGCGTATTATAGTAGTCTAATTATAGGCTCTACATTACAGACTACATCATGAATGCTTATGCAGGTTGCACACACGTAGTCGGAAACGCTAGAGGCACTGCTCGGCTGTGTCTGGCTGCAGCTGTGGGAGCTCCATGGGGTTACGCAATAAAATACTGTTGTATGCTGCAAACAGACTCCGATTTGTATCGTAGAAATGTTTACCATTCACACAGTTCACATGTCACGTTTTGATGCACCAGCCTACAAAACAAACGAGGCTGATGGAAGAATAAATTGATAGAATATTATTAAGTTCTTCTGATGGGCGACGCATATGCGTCAGAGAGAGGCGCTCCTCCAACTTGTGACAGCGGCAGTCTCGTGAAGGTGGTTGTTGTTGTTTACCACTGAAGTTGGAAAGAGGAAACAGCCTCCCCTCTTGTGCTAAAGTCACGCTGTTAGTGGATATTTAGCCAGGTTATTCTATTATTATCTTATCTCAAACTGTAGAAATTAAATAGGCAACATCATTATTATTATTAGGCTATTATTATTATTAGTATTATTGTTGTTGTTGTTGTTGTTGTTGTTGTTGTAGTAAGCCTAGTAGGCCTGTTAGCCTAGTAGTAGTAGTAGTAGTAGTAGTAGTAGTAGCAGCCTAGTAATAGGCTAGTAAAGTAGACTTAATAGTAGCAGTCTAATGAGTTTTTGTCTTTGTTTGCCATTGTCAGTTTTAGTTTAACACAAATGTGTGCTCGATTACCTCATATTCATGGTCAATGTCGTATTTGCCTCGCGTAAAACATAATTATCATAGCCTATCTCAATAAATGCTCTATAAATAAAGTTCTAAAAACAGGCAGGCTTGCTTGCTGCTGTGTCTAGTCTACACACAAGTGAGTCGGAAGAGGGCAGAGTGATGGTGGGAGGGCTTTCTCTCTCTCCGTTAACGGGGCCATTTCACTAGCATTCACTCCTTTCCACCAATAAGCCGAATGAGCTCGGCGCGCACCGCCCACACTGTCGGTGTGTGTATTTTTTTCTTTCCCTTCTTTTTGTAACCAAAGCTGGATGTGTAGAACGTCACATGTTGTTTCCCTCCTCACTCCCGGTCACCAGGAGACATGTGTTATTTACTGCTCAACTGCAGGGGAAGACGAACGCACAACCGGCTCAGGGACTAAATGAGCCGCGCGGCGATATACGGACTAAACATTGAGGGGACGAATTAAACTCAAGGAAAGCAACATTTTGTTTGTGACGGGCGATAGAATGGCGAGTCCGCCGAACACGGGAGGACACTTGGTTTCCAGCAATGCGAACATTAACAACAACAACATAAAGAAGTGTGGCTATCTAAAGAAGCAGAAGCATGGACACAAGCGTTTTTTCGTTCTAAAGGAGCCGAGCGAGGGTTTCCCTGCCCGGCTGGAATACTACGAGAGCGAGAAGAAATGGAAAAACAAATCGGCCGCGAAGAGAGTTATTCCTCTGGACTGCTGCCTCAACATCAACAAGAGAGCAGACGCGAAACACAAATACCTCATCGCCCTTTATACCAAGGACGAGTATTTTGCCGTGGCGGCGGAAAACGAGCAGGAGCAGGAGAATTGGTACAGAGTTCTGACGGATTTAATGAGCGAGGGGAAAGTCTACGTCGATGGCTCGGCGTCTAATTCGGCGTCCTCGCTCGTGGGTTTCGACGAGTCGAGCTACGGTATGATCACGCCGGTTGCTGCTGCCTACAAGGAGGTATGGCAGGTGAATCTGAAATCTAAAGGGCTTGGGCAAAGCAGAAATTTAACCGGGGTGTACAGGCTCTGCCTCTCCAGTCGGACGATCAGCTTTGTAAAGCTAAACACGGAGGTCGCCTCCGTCAGTTTACAGCTGATGAATATTCGGAGGTGCGGCCACTCTGACAGCTTTTTCTTCATCGAGGTTGGTCGATCGGCGGCCACGGGTCCCGGGGAGCTTTGGATGCAGGCTGATGATTCTGTGGTGGCACAAAACATCCATGAAACTATTCTAGAGAGCATGAAAGCCATGAAGGAGCTGTCGGAATTCCGTCCGCGCAGCAAGAGCCAGTCATCCGGCACCAACCCTATTTCTGTGCCCACACGGAGGCACCTCAACAATCTGCCCCCCAGTCAGACGGGCTTGCTCCGGCGGTCGCGCACTGATAGCATGGCTGCGACGTCTCCCGTGAGCAAATTTACGTCGTGTCGGATACGCACGGCCAGTGAGGGAGATGGCACTATGACACGCCCCATGTCGGTGAATAGGAGCCCGCTTAGCCCAGGGGTCCACAGGACCCTCTTGACCAGATCTAACACTATAACAGCACGCCCATGCCGGACATTTGAATGTTCATCCCTCCAGCATAGTAAGTCCATGTCCATGCCTGTGTCTCACTCCCCTCCTTTGACCACCCCCAGCCCGGTCAGCCTGTCCTCTTGCCCAGAGAGCAGCGTTCCGCGGCCCTCCAGTTGCAGTGCCTCCTTTTCGGGCTCCCCAAGTGACTTAGGTTTCATTTCGTGTGACGAGTACAGCTCCAGCCCCGCCGAGGCGCGGGACCTCCGGCTACCTCTCACCCTCCGCAGCAACACACCTGAATCTCTAAATGCCGACACCCCCCCCTCTCAAGATGGCAGTGACCTCCATGGCTACATGGTGATGGAACGCCAGAATCAGAATGGCTACCGGCGTTTACCGGAATTGGACAAGGCCTATCGAAAGCGCACATATTCCCTCACCACCCCTCGCCAGCAGAGGGTCCCTTCTCAAGTGTCTTCTGCCTCACTGGATGAGTACACGCTCATGAAGGCCACCTACACCAGCGGAAGCCAGTCTTCTCGCAGGTCACACACAGCCTCCCCAAAAGCGACCTATCCTGAGGATTATGGGGATGTAGAAATTGGCTCTAATTGTCAACAAGGAGACAGTGGCTACATGCCCATGATGCCAGGTGTGACAACCCAGACAGCTGGGTCCAAGTTTGATGCCTACATTGCCTACATGCCCATGAGCCCCATGTGCGTGTCTGCCCCCAAGCAGATCATCAACCCCCGCTCACACCCATCTCCAGCAGGGCCGGGCCCACGCACAGACTCTCCCGGGAGTGTGTCTCTCGAGGACAGCGGATACATGCGCATGTGGTGTGGAGCCAAAATGTCAGTGGAGAGCACTGACGGGAAGCTCACCAATGGAGAGTATTTGAACATGTCCCCTGTAGACCCTCTGGTATCCCTCACACCCCCAGACTGCTTGCTCAACCCTCTGGGAGGAGACGCTCATCCCCAGTCCCATCACAGACAGCCTTACACATACAGCTCTTTGCCTCGCTCTCTCAAAGCCCAGGCTCAGCGCAGTGGGCCAGCAACAGACACTGATCAGTATGTGGTGATGAGTTTACAGCATCAGCGAATAGAGGAAGAGTCAAACTACTGTCCAGTTTCCCCGGGAATGTCTGTGTCTGGCAGCTCACTGTGGTCCCCCAGCACCCCTTCTTCTGCCCCTTCTCCCCTCAGAGTGGAGAAGGGTGCCCTGGTCCATCGGGCTCGGGCAAGTCGGCCCACCCGGCTGGCTCTGGAGTCCCTCAGAACCTTACCGTGCATGAACGAACACCCACTCCCTTCAGAGCCCCGCAGCCCGGGAGAATACATCAATATAGACTTTAGCAACACCACCCGCTACCCGCCCACTTCTGTGGCCACGGAGAGCCCAGACTCCTCGCTGAGCGTGTGCGCTGTGCAGGGGGAGTCACCGCCACTCTCTGACTATGTCAATGTCAGCCCTGGCTCACACCAGCCAGGGGGTCCCCCCTCCACTGGGCTCCTGAACCACACATCGGGGGCACCGGCTCATCCCAGCCAGACAGAACCACAGCAAGACATGCACGGAGTGGGGGAGGGGCTGATGAAAAGCACAGAAGGAGAGGCAAAGGTGATGGCAGAGGAATATCTTCAACAACGGCAGGTGAGCCCCGCATGCTCATCTGGCCCAGTGAAAGACGACTACACAGAGATGACCTTCTGCCCGCCTGCCCCGCTGCCCCCTCTATGCACCACTGACAGCCCCACGGCCTGTGTCCAGAGACTTAGCCTAGAGGCCGACCTCGTGGGCGCTGTACCCCCTGTGCCGGTGGAGTCCTTCCTCCTGGGGGGACCATCGTTGTCTATCCCCGCCGTGGATCCCGACAGAGGGGCCAAGGTGATCCGGGCAGACCCGCAGGGGCGGCGGCGCCACAGCTCAGAGACATTTTCCTCCACCACCACTGTCACGCCTGTGTGCCCGTCTTTTGCCCACGATGCCAAGCGGCACAGCTCTGCCTCAGTGGAGAACGTGTCCCGCCCCGTGCGGAGCTCGGAGGGATCAGATGAGGAATACGGCAGCAGCAGCCCCATGTGCAGAGAGACCTCGGCGGGTTACCAGAATGGACTTAACTACATTGCCTTAAACCTAATGGAGGGAAGCCTAGGAGGATGCAGTTTAGGGGGCTGTGAGGGACTGTTGAGATTCAAGACGCCTTGTGGTTGTAAGGGGGGCATGAATGGCTTTAATGCCAGCCCTTATGCCAGCATGGGCTTCAAGGAGACTGCAACTGCTGTGAAAGGTGAGCCTGGTTAAAAATAAAAATAAAATCTCACACCATTTGCATACACATTCAGATTTTTCATTCATTTGAGGGAGTGCAATTGGGGCTTGCTACAGGGACAGGCTTAATGTATTCTGCAGAGATACCCGTTGCTAAGCAGCTTCAAGCTTTATTTTTTGAAGTAAATTACTATGTATTTCAGAGAAATTCAGAGTCAGAATGTGATTAACATGCTGCTGCAGCGCTACACTGATCGATTTTATACCTATGACTGTTACAGCCTGCAGTGTGTCATGCTGTAGCCGATAACTGTAAACTCAGCGAGTGAATGCAAGTCACTTTTCTGTTCCGTACATTACTGTGCTGGATAGGTTGAGAGATTGTCATTTCCTGTGTTGCCGTTATCACATTATGTATTGATAGTACTCATCACTCATCTTCTAATTAGAAGTGACACTGACAACACTGAGCATAATCATTCTTCCATTGACAGCATTGCATACAGTGTTATGCAACAGTTACGCAAAACATAATGTTATTGCAGTAGGCTCGGTTTTCATATTAAGTGGGAAATAACAGGCATGCTGTATTTTCTTAACGACATCGTAGTGCTTGTGAAATGCTGTACATGTTGATACATTAGCCATGGCAAATGAGGTATAAGGCACATTGCTATTGGGTGTTGGCTGTGATGTTTAGATAGGATTAGTCACTTACTCGTCACACCCATGGTACATCGACAACCTCAAGGCTATAAGCGATGTTGTGAACTATAAATACTAGATCTGTGAATGGTGGTGCTCTGGCCGTGCTGCTCTCTGTGACGCAGTTCTCTTTCCACGTCAGTAGACTACTAAAAAACATCCAAAGTGACACATGCTTTTTCTTTACTGATGCATACAATGCATGCAACTTAAGGGCTTGTTTTTTTCTTTTTTTTTAATTGTTAGGCTAATGATTCAAGAAGTGTTGTTTTTTGGATGATGTGCCAGAGACAACATTAGCTGTTGCGAAATGCTCTTTCATGAAAAGTTGTCTCGATGAGAGGGTGAACTGTGTGCATCAAAACATTACCTTTCACCTGATTCTGTGCTCTGTTGCATCAATGGCTTTTCAGGCAACCCGTAAATGACAGGGATTATTTTACAGGGCGGTGTGTCTCAACAGAGGCATGTCAGAAGTTGCTGTTGTTTGAAAAGAAAATACATTGTATGGGAGATTACCATGAGTCAGTGTTCTTCTGATGGCGAAATCTAAGAGTTTAATTGCCGCTCGTGGGTTTTCACGGCTAAGTTGCCCCCCCACCCCCTTTTGTGTGTTTCTTTTGGCTCTCTTGCTGTGTGAGGGTTTGGTGCAGTCATCGGGTTCCCCAGAAAAACAAGTGAGTCAGTTGTTTATCAGTTGTCAGGTACTGGGTTTCAGGACAGGAATGCAGGCAGTGTGCAAAGGTTGCTGGGAGAGGTGAATGCTCACTTGTTTTCCTAACCTGGTGGGGTGGTGGGGGTGGGTGGCAGCCTGGCAGGGTACTTCTTTCACTACCAGAAACTTTACAAAACACTAGTACTGCACACACGAGTGTACACACACGTGTTGTTTTTTGTTAACACATCTGTGACGTGGACACACCACACCACACCTGTTGTTAACTACCTCTTGTTGGTTCCACCCTTTGGTTTTGTCTGGGCTCTCTCTGTATTGCCGAGGACAAGGTGTATATTTTGTAATTACAATGTTACCAACAGCAGACAGAAGTTTACCATTGGAACCTTTCCACCGGCTACTGAACAGGAGAAGTATGAATACAGCGCAGCGGGAGAGGAGAAATGGATGAGAAAAGGGAGGGATGACGTGTTGTTTTGTTTTTCAGTATCGTGACAAAATAGACCACTGAGTCGCTGGCTTGGAAGGGAGGGACAGAGTGAGGGGGAGGAATGTAGGAGGCGGAGGAAGGGAGAGAGACAGAAAGAAAACAGAGGGAGTGAGAGAAACAGAGAGCTGAGTGTTGCTGCAGTAGGAGT
Organism: Nannobrachium achirus; assembly: GCF_963921795.1. NCBI lineage: Eukaryota > Metazoa > Chordata > Actinopteri > Myctophiformes > Myctophidae > Nannobrachium > Nannobrachium achirus. The sequence continues at coordinate 11,468,853 of NC_137829.1, forward strand.
CCGTTGTAGTCAGCTGGGTTATTTAGGTTATTTACGGCATTCCTGGAAAACAAAGCTCAAGTGAAAACAACTAGCCTACTTCCGGAACACCCCGGGCCGATACTGTGCCCTGATCAGGAATGCTGCGCAGCCAATCACGGATGTGCAAAACAAAATACTGACAACTGAGAGGTTTACTAGTGTGTGTGTGTGTGTGTGTGTGTGTGTGTGTGTGTGTGTGTGTGTGTGAGAGAGATAACGATAGAGAGCGAGTCGAGGGTGGGTGTAGTATGTGTGTAGGCCTGTGTTTACTATGAGATGACCGGCTTTTCCACATTCTCTCCTTGGCACTCGGTGAACCATAAGTCGACATTCCACTCACTCCCATTAATTTAGAATGGGTGGAATAGGAATTCAAATTCTCATAATGTAGTTGGCCTCCTAAATTGTGTGTGTGTGTGTGTGTGTGTGTGTGTGTGTGTGTGTGTGTGTGTGTGTGTGTGTGTGTGTGTGTGTGTGTGTGTGTGTGTGTGTGTGTGTGTGTGTGTGTGTGTGTGTGTGTGTGTGTGTGTGTGTGTGTGTGTGTTTGCACAAGTAGGGATCAGGCCAAGAGGATATGCTGCTCCTTTAACAAACACCACGAATGTGGAAGCACACATCCGTTTAGTCAGAGAGTTAGCAGATTATTGGTTCACTGACGCGTCAGCCCGATGGGCTACGCTGTTGTTTGGGTTTGCTGGTCAGACGTGAGAGGGGAGTGGGCAGGCCAGTGGGTGGGGTGGTGGGTTGGGGCCGGGGGGACTGAATGGCCCGCTGTTTAACTTTCAAAGCACGTGCCCTGTCCATGCCGCCCAAAGTCAGTTACTTGACCTTTGAACCAACTGTGTGTGTGTGTGTGTGTGTGTGTGTGTGTGTGTGTGTGTGTGTGTGTGTGTGTGTGTGTGTGTGTGTGTGTGTGTGTGTGTGTGTGTGTGTGTGTGTGTGTGTGTGTGTGTGTGTGTGTGTGTGTGTGTGTGTGTGTGTGTGTGTGTGTCATTAGGGTGCTTGCGTGCAAATGGCGGATGTGCTGCTTGCTATTCCTGTAACTTATCTCTCTTTTACACTTTCTCCTTCCTTTAGCTGTCTCGGTCTTATCTTTAGTCTGCAGTCTCTATGGTATGTGTCTTTCTCTCTGTCACCTCACATGTTCTTGTTTCCCCCACTTTACATTTCTTTAGTTCTTCCTTATCCTCTTTTGACCCCCTGGCACCCCACCCTGACCCCCCGCAGAGTCCGACTGGCTTCTCTCCATTTTCCCTATGTGTTTTCTTCTCATTCATTAAGCCTCTCTCTGAAGTAGTAGCAGTCAGGTGTTTGGGTTCAGACAGGAGAGAGGACTGACTCACTCTCTCCACGTTTTCATTTTGGTGCCCAGACTGACCTCCCCACCCCCACCCCCACCCCCTTCTGTCTCTGTCTCCACACACCTCTGTGTGTGTGTGTGTGTGTGTGTGTGTGTGTGTGTGTGTGTGTGTGTGTGTGTGTGTGTGTGTGTGTGTGTGTGTGTGTGTGTGTGTGTGTGTGTGTGTGGGGGGCCCTCAGCAGATGGTGGGGGTGGGGGGTTGGGGGGGGGGATTGGGTCTTGCACCTGCCCCGCCAAGCAGTGCTCACTGGTTATCTGGCCCTTCAGAGGGGAGTGACAATACGCTAATGACTAGCCACCATCTGCCACAACAACAGGGAGAGAGGCAGTGGGGGGGGGGGGGGGGGGGGGGGGAGATGGACAAGAAGCCAAATACACACTGTTCCAACCCTCTCATCTCTCTAGTATTGGTTTCTGTTTTCCTGAAATGGTGTGATTTGCTGGTGCCGGTGAATTTGAGCCCTGCATACATCCTGCTACCTGTATAGGGAGAACGAGCCGCATTAGCCTAGAACAATGTTTTCTTATTGGGCTTTGAGGACACGTATGAGGTTCCTCCAACAATGCATTTTACAATTAGCTAATTGGCTAACTCATTAGTGCCACTATTGTGTCTTGCCTGTAGAGTCCCTCCCTTATTGCTCTCAGGAACAGTTTTCCAACTGAATTAACAGACTACTAACAACTAATTAACTAGTGCATCCATAGGACAGGATTTACGGCTGAAGTGTGGAAGTGGTTATGAAAGCTGTTCAATCATGAATCTCCAGGGCTGTAATACCTCTATTTGATGACATGGAGAATGTGTCTTCTCCGTCCTCACCTGTCTCGTGCTCCCACCCCCACCTGCTGCTGACTGTCTGATACATAACCCTTTGAGTAAAGTAGGGCGGGATGTTCCAGCGCTAGATAAAAACTCACTCAACCTACTCTAGCCTCCATTTAGCTGGCAGGTAAGGAGGATTACATTCACTTCAGGATTAGACATTGTGTTGAGCTGCTTGCTTTGTTTAGAGTTGGAAGAAGAGTGTGTTTGTGCGTGCGGCGAGTGTCCACGCGGACGCGGGCATGTGTGTGCGCACACACGGGACACGCGTTATGCACACACAACCTTAATGAGCTCACTCTGTGCCTGTTTTCCTGACTTCTCAGGATCATTGCAGTCACAACCTCCGATGCACTGGTTCCCAAACACTGGTTCAGGACCCATTTGTGGTTCGCGGACAGATTTTTATGGGATCCCTTTATTTTGTGTTTCCTACAATTAGTTTTTAATTATTATTATTTCAAAGCATTTTCCATAAACATTCCTAAAAAAAAGCTAAAGTTTTCTTGAATTCATAACAAAACAAAATTCTATGATTCTTTTCCAGTAATTTCATGAAGAAATCGAAGAAATTCCATAAATTAGAACACACATGTTTTAAGAAGTAGTGAAAACAGCTGGTGCCGCGTTGTGAGCTTGTAGATCTGCTTCTTCTTTCGTGTATCATCGTCCTTGATGATTGGGTGGCGACATTTTCTTGTTACTTGCAGATCTGCTGTTTTCACTAGTTTGGGTCCCGGGCAAACGTCTAATTTCTCTTTTGGGTCTCGAGCTAAAAGGTTTGGGAATCACTGCTCCAACGGATTTGGTTCATAACATTGTAACCACCCTGCACTCTTCTCTGGCCCCTCACCTCTTTGGTGGTGTGGCTTCTGTACTGGCCCCAGGCGCTTCACAAGGGAAAACATTCAATCTACTGAGCTGTGTGCACATGTGCCTTGGTAATTACAGAATAGAATTTGGTGTGGGGATCTCTTTAACCACTTAAGCCCTATATTCTGAATTGTCGTACAAGGAATAGTAATAGTCTACAACACCTCGCAATGGGACATGTTTTGAGCTTGTAGGTCTGATATCTTTGCTAAATGTTTGGAAAATGATTGGACATTTTTGAAGATTTTTAATAAGTATCTTTGAAATCTCTCACCAAATAACATTCCCAAAATAGGGACACCAAGTTGAAATTGGATAAGAGATTTTGGTGTGACCAAATGTAATTGGTCATCATGTGCCATGAATTTGTATGAACCCATCAGCATAGCACCACATAGTGGTTGGTGGGCGAGGCAATGTGTGTAGAGAGAGTTAGAATAACTTGATGTGCTGTTATGAATTGATACAATCAGAATTGTAATAGTGATGATAACTATCAGGTCCCCTAGAATCGGCATGTTTAGCCGAGCACGAAACTGGAAAATGTCAGAAGTCATTCACGCAGTTAGACAATGTGCTTTCAGCATGAAAAGCCCTACTGCTGAAAGGGGATTTTGGGGGACTTTCTGTTAAAACATAGCAAAATGTCTTGACAAACTTAGTCTAATGATTTAACCACTTTAACCTGCCGCAGATTGACTATTTTAGCTATTCGTCGTTTGACACAGTATATAGGGGTTAAGTGGTTAACAGCCCATGACCTGGTGTGCGTGCGTGCGTGCGTGCGTGCGTGCGTGCGTGCGTGCGTGCGTGCGTGTGTGCGTGCGTGTGTGCGTGTGTGTGTGTGTGTGTGTGTGTGTGCGCTGTTGTTCAGGATTCAGGAAGTAATGTGAGGGGTCAGAGGTCCCAGAGAGGTAGCTGATGTTTTGCAGCGGCAACAACAGTGCTGCGGACAGGGGCGTCACAGGGGAGGGGAGGGGGGGGATGGGACTGAGTTACTAGGGCCCAAGGTGGAGGGACCTTAAAGGAGTAGTTCACCCCCAAAATGACTTTTTTTCTATTGATTACTCATGCCATGGAGACTAGAGTTCAATAATATTTTTTGTTTTTTGTCACATTCTTAAGACAAAAATTTGATTAGAGTAAATTTTCCCCCATTGATTCCGGATGGTGACCCGTTTCGAAACGGGTCACCATCCGGAATCAATGGGGGAGAATTTATTGTTATCACATTTTTGTCTTAGGAATGCGACAAAAACCCAAAAATATTATTGAACTCTAGTCTCCATGGCATGAGTAATCAATAGAAAAAAAGTCATTTTGGGGGTGAACTACTCCTTTAATTATTTTATACTTTAGAAAAATAGCAGACATACAAGCTCACAGCGCTGGCGCGAGCTTGTAGATCTGCTATTTTTGAAAAATCGTGAAAATGTGTGCAAATCTTTGAATATATGTATTTTTTAAGCGAACATTTGTAACTCAAATCTGGGGGGTCCCTGGAACTAAATGTTTTGAGATGGGGGTTTGTGGCCACATACATATCATTTTGGGGGTCATTCACGTTAAAAAGTTTGAGCACCACTGACATAGAAACAGGTTTAAAAAAAAAAAAGGAAAAACTTAGAAGGACTTTTTCACGATTTTTCAAAAATAGCAATAGTGATGTGAGCTATTTTTCAATAGTTAAAGCGCAAAAGAATGCGTTCCCAGTCTAAATGGGTTAAACCCCCTCCCCCTATGAAGAACATTCATGGGGGGGCCCGCAGTGAATCCTTGTACCCAGGGCCCAGAATTTGGTGTGACACCCCTGGCAACAACAGTGCTGTAGGTCAGGGAGGAGCCCAGACAACAAGAATGTAAACAGAAGTGTTCTGTGCCCTCTGCTGCTGCTGCCTGCTTTCCTGACATTGAAAAACAAAACACATCTCATAATATCCATGCTATAGTCCGTTTGCCCACGTGCGAAAACGCTCCCTGCACACACAGAATAAAACCTCTAAACTCAAGAGAGTCGAGCGTGAGACTTATACATTGTTTTGCGACGGTATCGACGTGAACCAAAAATATATTTTTTTAACACGACACTGTCGTAGGACAAAGTAATACATATAAATCAGGCTTTAATACTCTCTGAGTTCGATTAGGATGGGAGGATTTTTCGGTGTCGGACAACACAATGAGCTGTGGCGATTGGGGAGGTGATTGGGGGGCAGAGGAACTTGCTGCTGCTTCCCACTTAAAGACTTACGTATACGGTCTTGTCTGCCCTCCGCTGAGCGCCAACAGCTGGCGACAGACATAGGGACACGTTGAACCTGCCTCTCAAGCACTCGGACAGTACTTCTACCTACTAAATGCATGTATGTGTGTGTGTGTGTGTGTGTGTGTGTGTGTGTGTGTGTGTGTGTGTGTGTGTGTGTGTGTGTGTGTGTGTGTGTGTGAGTGTGAGTGTGTATGTGTGTGTCCCGAGCATGAGTGAGAGCAGGGCTAAATTTAGCCTGTGAGAACTAAATAAATAATGAAAGAAGCCAGGGTGTGCTTGGGGACAGGACAGGGGCGCCCGATGATGTGCCACGGGGGGGGGGGGGGGGGGGGGGCTGGGTACGGGCCAATGGGTTCAAACCCTGGCCCTCCGCCCCCCCTTCTCTTGCACCCACTCTCCAATCAGCATATGTTAGATTAGGTGTGTGTGTGTGTGTGTGTGTGTGTGTGTGTGTGTGTGTGTGTGTGTGTGTGTGTGTGTGTGTGTGTGTGTGTGTGTGTGTGTGTGTGTGTGTGTGTGGCTGAAAGTATCAGCTGAGTCTCCACTTCAAGCAAAGCTTCCTGGTACACCAGGTTGCATGCATGCACGTGTGCGCGCACGTGTGTGTGTGTGTGTGTCAACCTGTGCTATTTAGTGAAGTGATTCAACTTTGTTTCCCGGCAGCTATCACTGATTCTCACCCATGTGTCTGCATCTACAGGCATCTGACTGGCTCAGAACAGCACGGACACACACACGCACGCACACACGCACGCAAACACACACGCACACACGTGCGCACACACATGCAAACACGCACGCACGCACGCACGCACGCACACACACTCATCGTTATGGGCGGCTGGTCCCATGATCTCACCACATTCCCGTTCCTCTCTGTCAGGTTGATTCTGTTACTCTGGTTTTCCACCACCACCCCCTCTGTTTGTGTCTCTCTGTCTCTGTCTATCTATCTGTCTGTCTGTCTGTCTGTCTGTCTGTCTGTCTGTCTGTCTGTCTGTCTGTCTGTCTGTCTGTCTGTCTGTCTGTCTGTCTGTCTGTCTGTCTGTCTGTCTGTCTGTCTGTCTGTCTCTCATTGAGGAGACAGACCCCTTTCCCAGCTCGCCCAGTCAGTGATGTCCTTTTGTTGCAACAACTGCTCCCACATTTTGGGTGTCGACATCCCTGGACTTCTATAGAACTGGGTCAGCCCGTTTGATGTGATGTGATTAGCAGGCTAATGAAGACGCCAACCTGTGTGTGTGTGTGTGTGTGTGTGTGTGTGTGTGTGTGTGTGTGTGTGTGTGTGTGTGTGTGTGTGTGTGTGTGTGTGTGTGTGTGTGTGTGTGTGTGTGTGTGTGTGTGTGTGTGTGTGTGTGTGTGTGTGTGTGTGTGGGTGGGTGGGTGTGCCGGTTAGTAGAATTGACTTCATCCCCTCCCCAAACTGACCTGTCAAGGTCTTTTTGTTTACATTTGCAAATTCTCAAGAGCGATTCTCAAGGAGGAATACTGTATACTATTCTCCTTTTTGATTTTGATGCTCAATCGTGTGTGTGTGTGTGTTTTGGAACTATGGGTTGTATAGAGAAAGGGAGAACAGACATATGTGCGTGTGTGTGTGTGCGTGTGCGTGTGCGTCTGTGAGCCTGTGTGTGTGTGACGAGGACCCTGAATCGAGGGTTTGTTTAAGAGAATGACGATCCACATCCCGCTCGGTGAAAACGTCTCTTGTTCTGGGGCCGAGGAAAGGAGAGGCGAGAGGGGAAGAAAGGCTCAGCCACCGAGAGGCAGCGCGTGTTAGCTGAGACTTCCGCTGCCGTTCGAGGGCTGCATGCAAATGAAACCTCACAAACAAGCACACAGGGCCAAGGGTCAGCACAGCTTTCCACCCAGACTCTATCTCAACGCTGGGTTCATGTGAGGGCTCCAGGACAGGAATGGGACCATATGAACATTTCATATCATGATTATTATTAAAAGAAATCGTGGGGCGCCCGCTGGCCTGGTGGTCAAGGCGCATACCACATACTAGGCTATGATGCCTGCTGGCGTCACCGGTTCGATTCCCGAACCGGACGACCTTTGCCACATGTCATTCCCCATCTCTCTCCTCATTTCCTGTCAGTCTACTGTCCTATCCAATAAAGGCATAAAAAGCCCCCAAAAAAATCTTTAAAAAAAAAAAGAAATCGCGATTTACGATATTATCACAATAATCAAAATCCGTTATCCTGGGGTGGAACATTTGCCAAAAGATAGCAGATCTACAAGCTCACAACACGTCGCAATAAAAGACATTTGAAAGAGAGTGGGAAAAAAAGACTGTATCAAGTACGTATATTATAAGTACCTTTTACCAATTATAGAGGGTTTAAGTGGTACCGGATATGCAGCTCGGCAAATAAAAGGTGAATTGATCCCAGTGCATGACGGAGGACGATATCACAATATATTAAATCTCCACAATATGATTATCGTGAGTGTTTTTTATCACGATAAACGATAAACGATAATACCGCGTATCGTCCCATCCCTACTCGAGGATACACTGCGTCTGCCATTGTGTGTGTCGGGGCTGTCATGATTATGACATTTTATATGACGATTAATTGTCACTCAAATCATTGCCATTAACGACTTGAATTGTGTGTGTGTGTGTGTGTGTGTAAAACCCCTGAGTGAAAACGGGAATTTAGTCTAAACCACACGCAACGTTCCAGTGCTTCTCATACGACAGGGGTCACAGGCTGAAAATCCGCGATGCCTTGTGAGCTTGTAGGTCAGATATTTTTGAGCGGTGGTCACACCGTCTCCATAGCGTGGCCGTGTGTGTATGTGTGTCTGTCTGTATGTAGCCTCTGGTGTAGCCTGAGTACCCTGGGTGACCAGAGAGGTGCTGTTGAGTCTAGTCTGCCCTGAGCATCATCTGCAATACCAGTGGCGGCCTGAGTGACATGCATGGATGGATGGATGGATGGCGCTCTCTCTCTCGCACGCAAACAAGCACCCCCCCATATTATTATTATTTTTATTATTAATATTTTTTTAATATGTTTTTAAATATTCTTTTAATATGTTTTATTATTATTATTACCCATATATATATATATTTTTGTTTTGCTGTTGCGCAGCTTCCACGACCACCGCTCAGTTAACACGGGTGTGATTTTTTTGTCACCGGACAGCATATAGTGTCGCTATACATCGGTTTGAAAGCGGTTTCGTCTCAGAGCAAAACCTTGTTATGAACGAGGCTTTAAAGCTGCAATCCATGAAACGTATGTCCTTCCCAGACAGGATTCGAGCGCATTTCTACCAGTGAGCTAAGACAGAAAGCACATTTGAGCTTGTCGCTTGTCGTTTTGAGCTTCAGTCAGTACTAGTAGTACTATTAAAGCTCTGTTTTCACAGAGTTTAGTCAACTACTAGTTTTCCTAACCAAAGGGCTACATTTCTCAATAGCAGTGCAAGGAGACCACCTCCTGAATGTATGTGTGTGTGCGTGCACGTGTGCGCGTGCGTGTGTGTGTTGTTGTTACCGTCTCTGCTGTCATTGGAGACTGCACTCCGTCAGCTGCATAGTGCTAAATGCCAGTCTGTTTTTCCCCTGCAGTGAAAGCACCTGCCACTTCAGTGTCCACCAGCTGAGAAACACACACACACACACACACACACACACACACACACACACACACACACACACACACACACACACACACACACACACACACACACACACACAGAGACAGGGTCCTTTGCAGAAGAGCACTTATTCCTTACTTGGTAACAGAGTGGGGGGTACACCATTTGACCTTACCCTCCCCCTGACACCCATACCTACGTAATAAATCTCTCTCTCTCTCTCTCTCTCTCTCTCTCTCTCTCTCTCTCTCACACTCACACTCACACTCACACTCACACTCACACTCACACACACACACACACACACACACACACATTTGAAAGGAGGAAAAGGATGAGGAGAACGTTTGATCGTGTTCGATCCTAATTCGTGTTTCCATGTTTTCCATGGGATCACATGACTAACGTGGGCACTCCTGTTCTTCTCTCTTCCAGACTGAAGGCTGAACGTCTCTCTCAGAGGGATGGCGCGGCTGCAGCCTTAGTGACGAGGTTGCCCCGGCCGACAGCTGGACCATGTGCTGCGGCAGACGACCTTTGACCTCAGCCCCCCACCCCCTCCTCCAGGGGTCACAGGGACTGCCATCGCCATGGCAACACGGACACTTGACCCTTCCCCCAAATCTTCCCTCCCTTTTTTCGTCCTCGGCACCCAAACATTCAGGCACCGCCGCCGCCGCCGCCACTGCTGCTGTATCAGACGACTTAACGAGAACACAGACTCTTAACCACGTAGAGAACTATTTATCTGTGTATCTAAGGCCTACAAAAATTATATATTTCAACAATGTTATTATTATTATTATTATATTATTGTTATCATTCTTACACTTTCCATTGGTTTTCGTTTGGCTTTTTTAGCTGACAGGGCCAGTAAAACCCTCACCTTAAAACCTGTGAACCAAACCTGGGTGAAGACGCGTTACACAACCTTCACAGTCACACACATGAACACACACACACACGCACACATGCGCACAGTTTCCATACATATGGATTACATATATATTTATTTATTTACTGTGTATGTGTGAAACTTGTGAAATGTGTGTGTGTGTGTGTGTGTGTGTGTGGGTGTGTGCGCACACGTGTGTGTGAATATGTACCACAGATTGTACTGCAAAAAGAGGAGGCATTTATGAACTTAAACATAACAACCCACGTTAACAAATTGCTTACAAAATAAGATAAAAAACCCTACCTCAAAGCAAAAAACCAGGTTAATACCCATTTATGCCGCAGAAATATATATGAAATGATCTATTTATTTTCAGAGGTGAATGTTTTTTGTAAACCACCAATCCAAAGCCTTACTCAAGCCATCAGCTCCTTGGCTGATGGAGCGTTTTTGTTTAGTTTGGACCTACGAACACGCAGTATATCAAAGACATAACCGATCGTCATGCATAGAGACCGAATGTTTTGCCAGAGCAGTAGGAGAGAGATGTCCTCTCTGAGATTACGTTCCTACTGTTCACACCCTACATTTATGACAGAGTATGTACTAGAGATCCAGAGTAATATATTTATTGTTATCGCTGAGGTGTGAATGACATGTACTGATTCATTACACACAAAGAAGAATGGCGGTACGAGCGCCGACGAGGGGTACTTGACATTGCATCATGCATGCATGCATACACTCATGTATACGCAAACACAGCAGTGTGTGTTGCCCCCCCCGCCCCCCCCACCCCCCAAAACCCAACCTGACCACTCACACAAAGCCTTGGCATTTTATACACTTTACCTTTTGAGCTATCCACTATCCATGCCCCGCCCCCCCCCCCCCTCCCCAATATACACATGCTGCTGGGAAAGACATCACCCTCAGTGCAGGGACCGCAACATGGCCAACAGAATGTCTGTTAACCTTATTTCAACAGTGACTAGAGAGCACAGGATCTCTCGTTTCGACGTTTCTCTCACCCAGTTGCCTCAGCAATGCTCTTGTCAGGAGAGCCAGTTGGCTGGCAAACCCGGCGCTGAGAATTATATACCCGTTATATCACGGTGTGTCTGGTTATTCAATGAGCCTTTCCGACAGCTTGACCGCTGGCGCTCTCAGCCGAGAGCGAGCTCGGCGGTACACATCGGGAGCTAACACGCGGTCTTGCACTTACAAACTTCCTAGATTGTAACACAAGACACTTTTGAATGTAGTATATCGTCGTTGTTGGGTGGAAACCTTGTATGTCCAAAACAGTTAGTTTTGTATTTATAATTTTAAAGATAGCCCATCTACAAGCACACAACGCCTCGCACCACGAGGCGTTGTGTGCTTGTAGATCTGCTGTTTTCACTACTTTTGTGCGACGGCCTTGTATGATGAAGCAGGGCTTTACTTTACGAAAGAACGTACAAATTTGAAACTTGGAGATACGAGGTTTCCGCTCGAAAAAAACGATATGCTGTGCTCTGAGGTTGAGAGCACGCAACCCAACACCACAACAACTACAATGACCACACCAACAATAGTGAAACACGCAGAGGTACACAAAATGAAAACTGCAAAAACAGAATGAGACAAAACCAAGCAGGACAAATATCTATTCATTCATCACTGGTACATCGATGTTTGCCTGTATACTGTAAATAGTGTAATAATACAGAGAATTACATCAAAGCGAAAGCAGAAACTTTGTTGTGGAGAGATTTTAAGTTAAAGTTTAAATAACTTATGCTGTTTGTACTGTACATATTATGTATTTGAGTGAATTGTATTTCCCTGAAACAACAAAAGCACTAATTAAGTTATATGCTAAACAATATGGTTTGGCCTTGATTTCTTTTCTTTTCCTTTTTTCAACTGTCATGGGATAGTGTTGTGAAATAGATGCCACTATGAGGACATTTTCTAATGCTGTAATTCAGAAAAAGACTTAAGAGAAATTGTTTAATTAATACTTGACATAGTTAATTATTGCTACTTAGGTACAATACAAATGGCATATATGCAATATTTACATTTTTGAAAAATTAGTTTACAAAGAGGTACCAAATGTATAAATACTATGTTAATAATGTTTGTTAAACCTTAAAACGAGATTTTTTGCTGTTTGTACATTGTTTTCTGCCAATTTGAAATGGAACGTTTTTGTTTTTTTGTTTGTTTGTTAGTTTTTGCTAATGGAGCCTATTGGTGTTTTCAGCAGTGTTTTTGCATTTGAATAATAATGTTTCCAGTTGAGTTTTTAATTCAGCATCTAAAGGTTACGATATGGGCCCTGGCTTAACTTGCTGTGTCTTCCATTGTAAATACTTCATATCTTGCTTCTTGTGATGCTACTAAGAGATGATAATTTAAAACATGTAGTTCATTGCTTTAGACTGTATTGATTGTTTATAGACACATGCAATAAAAAAAAGTTATTTAAGAAAGCCAACTGCCTACTCCTTGCTTCCTTTCTCCGCCCTCTCTCCTCCCCTTCACATCTCAAAACAAGTGCTGTCTTTTCATCTCTCGTCTGAATAGACGGTTGCCAGAGCAGATGTCTCAATTCAGTTTTTCTTGTCCTCTTTTCTTCATCAAGAGAATCCTCATTAGGAAAGGGAGAGAGGGCGTTTTTGGCTTCCCTTTCCTGTCTCTGTTCATCTGCTTCATTCCTCCCCATTTTCACGGAGTGCTTTTGGATCTCTGCTTGTCATTGAGAAAGAACCCGTCAAGGATCCTGCTAGAATGAGCGTGGGGCTAGCAGGGGCGTCAATTGTGTATGGCAGGGGTATATGGTATATGCAGCTGCCATACCCTGGGTCCAGGGGGGAAAATACAAGTTACTTTTAAATATAAATCCATGAATGTCTCTTTGTCTATCTGCGCTGGTTATTATGTTGTTAAATTACAGTAAAATAACTACAAATGCAAAATTTAACAAAATAGTCACTTTAACAAGGTATTATAATTATATTCTCCACACTTGTATTCTCCCCATCTTGACAAAATGGTATATTCCCAGGTTCCGCAGGTCAGCTGCACAGGTGCAATGCATTATTGTTAATTGTGGCACGTTTACTAACATGCCAAGTTTAGCTGCACTTGAAAAATCATTCCAGGCTGCCATATCCAGCCCAAGAAACCGTAGAAACCTGGGGAACATTTCAGACATTGTGAAAATAGCCGATCTACATGCTCACACCGCCTCGCAGCACGAGGCGGTGTGAGCATGTAGATCTGCTATTTTCACAATAGAACTGTGTTATCCAAAATGTAATGCCTATTTTCCATGAGGACTCCCATCTTTGCCATACCCTAGCTTTTGCTGAACTGACGCCACTGGGGGCTAGCCTAGCTCACCAGCATCACCATTGTTATTGTTTTGCTGCCCTTGCCTCCCAGTCCCCACCCCCATTGATAGTAATTAGACGAGCATGTCCAACCAGCCCCCAGAACTGGGAGGGAATAAATAACACTGTGATAGGATTATGATTTTGCGCCTTTAGCCATATGCTGTCAGATTATTCATCCTCACAGCCTTGCTAATTAAAATGGTAATTAAGGCTGAGGGAAAAAAAGGTCTGGTATGGCTAGTCGCCCGTGTTTTGCGTGGGAGGATGGGTGGGCTGTTTACGGTGAGCTGTAGATGTTTGGGAGAGGGACATGGCCTATTTATGTTTGTGTCTTTGAATAACGCAAGCCTGTAGCTTGAAGAGGGGGAGAGGAGAAACAGCTGAGGGGATAAGAAAGCTGGAAAGGTGGGACGTTCTCTGAAGGATCATAGTCATAGGAGATGGACTGGTGGTCCAGCAGAGAGGCAGAGTGGAGGTGGGCCCATTGCACAGAGGGAGAGGGGCTGATGACCGAGGGAGGGGGGTCTTACACTGTAAAATCCTCACTGTACAATTACATGTACAATGTAACCTGGTCTCTGTAAACTAATCTCTCACCTCTCTCCAATAGCTCTAATCTACTGCCTTGTGGCCGTGAGGTTTAATTAAGGACACTCATTCATCCTATTGAATGATAAGAAAGGAAGAGGGAGCTGGTAGAATATAGCTGATATATATATATATATATATATATATATATATATATATATATATATATATATATATATATATATATATATATATAATGTCAGTATCATAGTCAGTATCATTGGCAATAGTACCGAGCTGTGAACTGAATTAAATATCTATAATAATATCAAAGTAACTTTGGACATGCACTACTGTAGGCCTATATGTTCCTCCATTGCTGTTTTTGTGTCTGTACAATGTGATCATGTCAGGATGTCGGATGGGTTGATGTATGTGTGTGTGGGTGTGTGTGTGTGTGTGTGTGTGTGTGTGTGTGTGTGTGTGTGTGTGTGTGTGTGTGTGTGTGTGTGTGTGTGTGTGTGTGTGTGTGTGTGTGTGTGTGTGTGTGTGTGTTGGTTGTGTAACAGTAGATAGGTCCATATGAGCAGAGTAAAGTAGCCTTTGCCCCAGGGAGTCATCAGCCTTATGGACAGAGACCTGCACCAGCTCCACAGGAAATGGCATGTTTCCGGAAGGCTGTCTGGGACACCGACCCTACATTAATGGCTGTGTGTGTGTATGTGTGTGCACGCGAGCGCGCTCGTGTGTGTGTGTGTGTGTGTGTGTAGTAGTAGATGCTCCTATCTGCCTTTAAAAGCCAGAATGGCCTGTGGTCATTTGAGCTCCCCCACACCAATCAATTCCCAGTTGGTTTAACCATCCTCTGTCAACTTGCTGTGTCCCTATTGTAGCCACAGAGTTGAGTGAGTGCATGTGTGCATGGCATGCATGTGCGTGCACGCACGCGCGTGCGTGCGTGTATCATGCATGTGTGTGTGTGTGTGTAACAGACACAGAGGAGGGAGGGGGATGCGGGTCACAAAATCCAAACCTGGTGTTTTATGGTTCATTACCATGAATACATAAATACGATTTACTGCCACTCACAGCCTTGAACACAAATTACACACACTTACAAGCACGTGCACACAAACAACACACACTTGTTTCTTTGCTTAAGGCAGTCCATCGTAAAGCCAAGGTGACGCCGGAGCCATTCATTATATAGGCAGGGTGAGGATCAGGCTTTTTGTTGTGTGTGTGTGTGTGTGTGCTTGTGATGGCACCAGTGTGTTTGGTGGTGGAAACACAGATCTGGCCACAGATGGAGCAGGTGTTGGGGAGAGGACCTGGAGGTATAGACAGGGGCGTCACAAGGGGGGGAAAGGTGGGACTGAGTTATAGGGCCCAAGGTGGAGGGGCATTAATGATTTTATACTTTAGCTATTGAAAAATAGCATATATACAAGCTCACAGCGTGGCACCGAGTGCCGCGTTGCGAGCTTGTAGATCTGCTATTTTTGAAAAGTCATGAAAATGTGTACAAATCTTTGAATATATGTATTCTTTAACAAACATTTGTAACTCAAATTCTGCTTCTGGAGGGTCCCTCGAACAAAATATTTTGAGATGGGGGTGCGTGGCCAAATACATGTCATTTTGGGGGTCCTTCACATGAAAAGGTTTGAGTACCACTGACATAGAAACATAGGTTTTTCAAAAAACCATAGAAGGATTTGAAATATTCAATGACTTGCACAAATTCTTCAAGATCTTTCAAAAATAGCAGATCTACAAGCTCACAGCGCGGCACTCGGTGCCGCGCTGTGAGCTTGTATATCTGCTATTTTTCAATAGTTAAAGCGCAAAATAACGCGTAAATATGCGTCCCCAGTCTAAATGGGTTAAACCCCCTCCACCACCCAGGGCCCAGGATTTGGTGTGACACCCCTGTGTATAGAGATGGTGCTGCTCACAAGGCTGATATGATATCTCTGTTGCTGCCACCTGGACTCTCCAATGACGTTTGGTTTTACTCCAGAAAAAAACATTGTAGCCTAAAGCCCTTTGCACACAGGCGTGTTTATCCGCACGGATAAAACGGACAATTTCATATTTTTTTAAGAAAACAATAATTCTCTATGACCTCATGCACACCGGATCCGAATTATCCGTGCGACGAGTGGCTGCGGCCGTGCGTTTTTTTCTCGATCGAACCCAGTTCGATTCGTGCGTCTTGTCGCATGCGGTAAAAAACTCATCACTCCTTTTATGACTCCTTTTGGGATCCGCAGCGCCGATTCCGCACAGCCTTGCGCACCAAATCCAATGCGTTTTATTCATGCAGCAAATGAAAAAAACGCAACTGTCCTGTGTGCAAAGGGCTTAAGTCAGTGGTTCTCAACCTGTGGGTTGGGAGGGGGGGGGGGGGGGGGTCCCCTCATTATTTTTTGGGGGGTCCCCAAAACCAACAAAGTTTAAGTGTATAAAGGGTATCTGCACATTTCTAAAGTGCTTTTTTTTTAAAATAATGTGAGTCCCAGAGGGTTTTTATAGCCACTTAATTTTACCCCTTTTTCAGCCCAATTTAGTCGTTATACCAATTAATTCCTCCCCACACACATTTCTGTGTTGTCAGTCACTACTGTTGTGTCCTACTGACTCACCTGCCAGTGAGGAGCCCCCACCAGGAGGACGTAGAACCTTCGTCCTACTCCTCCCGCCCAACACTCCCTGCTGACAGGTGCCGCCCCAGTCCGTAGGAATACACGCAATGACCTGTATCACCCTCCCCGTCAAGCTACCCTCCCCCGAACACAGGCCGCACGACACCACAGGGGATTCGAACCCACAACCTTCCGTGGTGGTGGGCAGGGACTTTACCACTGCGCCACCCGAGCGCTAAAGTGACAATTTAAGGACTATTTAATACCACTAAAATGACAAATTAAACATTGGCTAAATTGTCAAACATTAGAGGCAGAAATTGTGAAAATAACCGATCTACATGCTCACAATGCCTCACGATAGAACCGTGTACAAAATGTAATTCCTCAACTCTTAGTGCTCGTCAGGGTTGGGGGTCCCCAGTTGAAATATGATTATTTGGGGGGTCGCGGCCTGAAAAGGTTGAGGACCACTGCTGGCCTAAGTTACAGTGGCTAAGCAGCAGCTATCCTCTCGAGGTTATTGGATTTCACGTTCATTATTCAGAGGTGTCCTCATATGACTTTTTTCTTCTTTTTTTCATCAGTTCACACTAGCTCAAACCTGGATTTGTAACAGACAAAGCTGAGCAGGAAAACAAAACAAAAAAGCAACAACCCTGAACAGATTTTTGTGCGAGTGTGTAATTACATGAATCTGCCTGTTTCCTTCCTGTTCTATCTGCAATGGGGAAGGAATAGTGGAATAGAATAGGGATCTTCAACATGTGGTCCCGGACCCCTAGGGGGTCCTCAGAGTTACTACAGGGGTGCCGCCAAATCCTTGTGTGATCGGATAATTATTTTAAACTAGCCCTTACCCGTTCAAAGATATGAGCTCCAAAATGATGTGCAGTGTGTGGGTTATGGGATGTGCACTGTGCACACAGTATATGAGGGATGGAAAGTAACTTTAACTGGTGCTTGCATGATGTACTGTAGGAGCATCAATGTAAGAAACCCGTTTCGTTTAATGGCTACAGAGATACTCCCCCCCCCCCCCCCCCCCCCCGTGTGTGTGTGTGTGTGTGTGGGTTTGTGTGTGATTGTGCATGGGCTGAACAACAGCGCCCCTCCCTTAACATGTGTGGTCACAAAAGGTACTGTAGGCTAAATAGATATAGATACACCATAAAAATGCGAATATACAGCATACGATTTGTGAAAGTGACAAACGGGCTTCACAGTTATGTTAGGTGTGTTCATATGCTAATGGTGATGCGATTTCAGATCAATTGCTCCAGCCACTGAGGAGAAACGCTGTTTCAGACAGACAGACAGACACTCACTCAGACAGACAGACAGACACTCACTCAGACATTCGCAAAATTATAGTATAGATTAACAACTTGAACCCTCGCATCCCTATTCTGAGGAGAACTTTTGCCAAAAATAGAAGATCTTCAAGCTCTCATTGCCTTGTGCTGCGAGGCGTTGAGAACTTGTATATCGGCTATTTTTGGCAAATAGGTTTGGTGTATAAAAAAAAATAGACCAAATACAGACTGACATCAAATTTGATGACAGTGCTGTCAAACAAGTAGATGAAAATCTACAACACAATTTTATACAATATGAATATGTAATATCTCCCTCTCAGCTAAGGGGTCCTTGGCCTGAAAAGACCCCTGGAATACACAATAGACACATGTCGTCGTAATTATTTGGGCAGAGAAAATATCAGTAGGCTATTAAGCTCATCTGTAACGGTCTAATGCTATGGTGCCTAATTGTAGTTGTGATTTTAATCTTACATCTAAATAAAACTATTCATCATTTAGATATTATGATGATCGGCTTGGCTCATTTTGGTGCCCGTGTGCCTAGCGGTGGCACCGCAATTGGCTATGACTGCCTTCCAAATTTCACGGGCCTGGGTTGACAACCCGGCCTTCCTCTGTGTTCAAGGACATGCTGCATCCATCCCATAAGCCTGCAGCGCCGGCCAAGCAGGAGCTCCTTGACACTGCTGTCCCTTTTATGCCCATACATGGAGATCCCTGTCTGAACCACCCACACAGATATGGGCTGTCTTCTTCCATATATGGGCATTCCCATAGAAGTCTTGTTAGTTATGGACTTAATATTGATGACATCAGGGGTCTCCATATAAGGGCATAGAGTGGTTCCCATGACATCACAACATACAATCCCTTTTATGCCCATACATGGAGATCCCTGTCTGAACTAGCCACACCACTGTGATGTCACCTGTTTATGCCCATATATGGAGATCCCTGCTCTGAGTATCTGACATCACTGTGATGTCACCAGTGATGTCACAGTGATCTATCGCCAGAGTGTCAGGTGTTACCCGTCCGGAAGGACGGACGGATGGATACGGCCAACCTGTGACGGTTCTGACAGTAAAGAAAGGGTGGGAAAGGGATAGCAAGAAGAAAAATCGTTTGGTGGCACTTGTTATGCCCAGTGTGCTATTAGGCCTTGGTCAGGGTGGGAAAACCCCGACTGCCCACCTCCACTGGCACACAACTGGTGCAGTGGTCCTCCACCTGTTCCTCTGACAATCCTCCACCAGCTCCTGGTACTTCTCCCTCTTTCCTGAGCCTCCTCCATCCTCTCCACCCACGGAGGAGATCCAGCAAGATGAGTTGTTTGGTGGCCTCTGAGACCAAGACGATGTCAGGTCTCAATCTGGACTGGTTGACGCGTTATGGAATTTTCAGCTGCCTCTCCAGGTCAACTGTCATCACCCAGTCTAGGCGTGGAGAGCAAACCATAAACACAAGGTTGTGTTTATGAAACAGCTAAAAACTCAAATGTCCTTATCATCTCCCATGCTTCTATAGCATGAAAGATATGTCAACATTTTATAAACGCAAGGTCCCTGGTTTTGAATATTTTCACATCTAAATACTAACCAGGCTAAATAAGTAGTTGTCACAAACATTTTCCATGTCTCTGCCGTGCTGGAAATGAGGTAGTGTCCTGACACACAAGGTACCTGGTTCAAGTCCACCTTTTGGACCATCTACACTTTGCATATCCTATTGGAGTAAGTCATTCAAGAAAAGTCAGTGCTTTTGGTTAATCTGTGCAGCTACAGCGTGATCATCATCACACTGATATGACTTTATTGTCTCCACCAGCCGAAGGCTGAGGGAGAGTATGTTTTCCCCTCCGTCCGTCCGTCCGTCCGTCCGTCCGTCCGTGCGTCCGTCCGTCCGTCCGTGCGTGCGTGCGTCCGTGCGTCCTCGCAGTTTGTGAGCAGCTAATCTCAGTCACCGTTGGCCCGATCGCTGCCAAACTGAGCACACACACTCCCTGGATGCCAATCTAGAACCTCTGCCCCACATTTTTCAAATCAGCCTCATGGTGGCGCTATAACAGGCCGATTTGTGTGGCCTGGTTGTTACCAGCTAATCTCCGGCGCCGTTGGCCCGATCGCTGCCAAACTGAGCACACACACTCCCTGGATGCTAATTCAGAACCTCTGCCCCACATTTTTTAAATCAGCCTCATGGTGGCGCTATAACAGGCTGATTTGTGTGGCCTGGTGGAGACCTGTGCTCGGAAGAGCACTGCTTCTAGTTCCAAACTGATATCGTCACTGTCGGGCAGAAACTTGTATCTACAAGTTTCAAATGTGTATGTTTTTGGTAAATTAAAGCCCTACTTCATCATACAAAAGTGTTGCACAAAAGTAGTGAAAACAGCAGATCTACAAGCACACAACACCTCGCGATGCGAGGCATTGTGTGCTTGTAGATCGTCTATTTTTACTATTTTTTGAAATAATTAATCTTTTGAATAATGACAAAACTGTACAGATCTATTTCTGCAAGTTGGACAAACATGTCCCGACCCTCTTAGCCTTTAGCAGCAGCACACATGTCCAGCCTACATCGTGGCTGGCCTAAATGTTTGACCCTGGGATCTCACTCTCACTGAGGACCAGCTGGCTTCACAGGGGATCTTCTCTGGGCTGTCCCGTAGAGGACACAAGCTTCTCCTCACTCAACCTTTCAGCCACGTTCACCTTGCTCGGACGGTAGCCACCCTCAGAGAAATTAATGTACTGACATTATCGATAGTATTTTCAATTTCAACTAGAACAGTTTACAGGTTTACAGTATATAATATTATACAGTATATCGTCACTGTCGGGCAGAAACCTCGTATCTCCAAGTTTCAAATGTGACTGTTTTTTCGCAAAGTAAAGCTCTGCTTCATCATACAAGGCCGTCGCACAAAAGTAGTGAAAACAGCAGATCTACAAGTGCACAACTTTTGTGAACTTTTTTCACTACTTTTGTGCGACGGCCTTGATCGGCTATTTTCACTATTTTAAATCGTTTTTTTAAATGATAAATACAAAACGAACGGTTTTGGACATCCAAGGTTTATCACCCGACAACAACGATATATATATATTTTATATTTTCATTTCAGGCATGCTGGAAGCAGTGTGATAATAGAGTGCCGAAGCTGTTGATCAACAGTGGTGGGATTGAATAGCTCTCTACCTGTGCTTGAGGAGACATGTTTCCTCTCACTGTGTAACGAGGACACACCCTAACCTAACCTGCAGCTGCAAACACACACACACACACACACACACACACACACACACACACACACACACTCACAGACACGCGCGCAACATGCACAGCACGCACGCACGCACACACACACACCTGCCAAGTATGAGTCATGCCTGGTGGGCTGGGTCAGGAGATAGGGCATGAGCTCATCCTGTTGATTCCCGAAGATTCCCACCTCTCATCCTTCTTTCTGTACACTCCCCCCCCTCCCCCTCCCCTCCCCCCTCGCCTCCTCCGTCTCTCACCTATCTGGATCTCGTCCTGTTTCACTCCGTTTACCTGCACTCCGTCTCCTTCCCACTTTGGCTGTGTGTGCGTGCGTGCGTGCGTGCATGCGTGCGTGCGTGTGTGTGTGTGTGTGTGTGTGTGTGTGTGTGTGTGTGCGCGTGCGTGTTTGTGTGTGTGTGTGTGTGTGTGTGTGTGTGTGTGTGTGTGTGTGTGTGTGTGTGTGTGTGTGTGTGTTGTTTGTTTGTGTGGTTGTTTTCCTGTCCTCTGTTTGTTGTGGCTGGCCCTCTATCATCAGTGACAGGAAGGGGTGTGTGTCTCTGTGTGTGCGTGTGTGTGCGTGTGTGTGTGTGTATAGTGGGCTTTGTTCACCTGGTGGCCAGGTAGAGAGGCGGGGCAGTGTGTGTTTGTGTGTGTGTGTGTGTGTGTGTGTGTGTGTGTGTGTGTGTGTGTGTGTGTGTGTTGGTAGGGATTACAGTCAAACCAGCCAGCGTGAGAAACAGGAGATGCAGGAGAAGCGTGAGAACACTACCTGGAAAACAGCTGGGAATGTCTGCTGGCTCAGAACATGCTGTCCGAAGACACACACACACACACACACACACACACACACACACACACACACACACACACACACACACAGAGAGAGAGACAAAGATATACACGTTAACAGTGATGCAAGTACACAATAGGAACTCCTTTGGGCACATTCCTATAAAACGCACACACACACACACACACACACACACACACACACACACACACACACACACACACACACACACACACACACACACGCACACGCGCGTGTGCATGCGCGCGCGTACACACATGCTGGTTTGGACCCATCTGGGACGGCCCGTCCAGCTGATTCATTTCTCGGGAACTCTCCAAGTCTGGAAGTCATCTGGACGACAGAGGAATGACCTCTCCGCTGTGGAAACCCCGGATTTTGGCTTCAAATAAAACGAGGAGACTCTGACAACGGAGGCCGCGGTGATGTGCACTGCCTGTCTCCCCTTCCACATTTCTACCATAACCCTCCTGTCTGCGCTGGTGGAAAGCAGTGGTTCTCAACCTGTGGGTCGGGACTCCCATGTGGTCCCCAAATTATACCCAGATGATGTGCAGAGTTGTTTTCTCACTCAACAGTAAACAAACCAACAAAACGTTTAAGTTTATAGAGGGTATCTGCACATTTGACAATTTAAGGACTTTTTAATACCGAATTGGCCGAATTGTCAAATATTAGAGGCAGAAATTGTGAAAATAGCAGATCTACATTTTCTTAAACACGCATAACAAGAATATGCCGCTCGAATGACTCTGTCTGTGCTAGTGTGCTTCTGTTATGTTTCCAATGGGACCACAGTTCGGTGCAGCAGTGACTACTTCCGTTACTCGCCTTTCGGGAGTTGTAGTTCACTTCCAGACTATATAGCATTCGGATATTGTGGAATAGTTGTCTGGCTATGCGAGACTAGTCTCTCTCTAAACGAGAATGTAATCTATCCCTCTGCTCCAGGAGTGTGAAAGGCCTCTCTCTTTATGCAGAATCTCATCAGGACCTCTAGTCTCATTTGGAGTGAAAGCTACACGTCTCATTTCTCATTCAGGACTCAGCCAGAACTGCAGACTCATTATTCCCCATTTCCGCTGCAGTCTGAATACTTCACCTCACCTCCCAGCACTCCTCATTCCATGCCATGCCCATTATATTTGATAGATCAATTTAGTATGTACCATGCAGATGTACAGTATGTTGGTTACTTGTTATATAAGTATACTCTCTATGTTATTTAAATAGACACATAAAAACATAATTTGAACACTTTCTGTACACTTTTTTGAAAAGAATAAATGATGATTATGTTATAGGGGGGAAAAATGTTAGCACCATGTCTTTAGTTATGTTGTTTAGACAGATGTTAGGTTTGATGTTTACCTGGTATCCTAGTTACTTAGCAGTAGCAGTTAATTGACTGATATGTACTTCATTGTGTGTGTGTGCGCACACGCACGATTGTGTTTGCTTGTGCACGCACTGTGAATTGTGCTTGTGTGGATGGGCGCGTCTGTGCATGCATGTGTAAAAAGCGATAGTGCTGCTGGTGTGGACACTGAAACGTCAATAGAAGGAGGAAGCTGGCTGTTGTTTACTACTTTCACAAACAGATTATGCAACGCAGCAAGGGTGAAACCAGGGTGGCTGTGTGTTTGTATGCACTGAATGTGTGCGTGTGCGTGTGCGTGTGCGTGTGTGTGTGTGCGTGCAAGAGAGAGAATCTGTTAACACAGTGGACGCCCGTATACAAATAGGAAGTATTATTTGAATAGGTGCTCCCAGGGAGAGTGAGATCAATTACACACACGCACACGCACGCACGCAAACACACACACACACGCACACACGCACACCCGCCCACCCGCCCACCCGCCCACACACACACAGCCACACACACACACACGCACAGCATAAGGGGCACGCCTCAGGGACACATGTTATGTGACCCTCTCTCGCTCCCTATATGTTTGTCTCTCTTCTTCGTCTCTCTCTCTTCCTCGTAAAAGTTTTCCCCTCTCTCTCCGTTTGTGAACCTGTTCTGTGTTCTGTCCCATGCAGTATAATGTACAAATATGGTAACACAAATTCCTGAAATAAAACATGTTTGCATTCCATGTTTGTTGGATCTGTGGGAAATATCTGGCGAGCAGAATACTTTAGATCTGTCTATGGAGGGCTGGGCTTCATCTGCACGCAGACATGCACAGAGTTTAAGAAACTATCGTAAATATTGGTTTGACTTGGAAAAACATTTCAACCACGGTCCCAGGGAAGCCACTTTATGACGTTTTGAACAAGTTTCCATCTGCCAAATTATTTTTATTATTTTTAATTCTAAGAAAGAATTAGCTAGATCTACAATATTTGAGTTAATCAACACAAGGTAATGAAATGTAATAATAATAATAATATAAAAATAATGATAATAATAATAATACAACTTATATAGCGCTTTTCTAGGTACTCAAAGTCGCTTTACATAACAAGATAAAAACAACTTTATTAGGAAAACTAGTTAAACAACTATAAATGAAAGGTAAACAAAGTGGGGTTGGGATTCATGTACTGTAGACCGAAGAAATGCCACACTTTTCATATTGGCCTATTATAGCACCCACCCAGAGGACAAGGAGCACTTTTTCCTAGTTTAATATTTGTTTGATTATTCCATCAATGTAAGCCATCATTTGTCCCTGGAAAACTAGCACACACAAAAAATACATCTCATTGCATTATACATTCTTCTGTTGTCAGATAGGTATCACTCTGCATATTCACTATTGCACTCTAGTCAGTGTCTTCACATTATCACTAGTTTCACAGTAGTCAACTATACTTGCATCTTCAACTGCAAATACATTTTTTAAGGAAGGCATAGTCATGTAAGTCACATCAGAAATACATTTTCTCATCACGGTTAAACAGCATTTTCAACCCTTCCATTTCAGTGGAACTCAAACCTGGACAAACAGATGTTGAAGTCTAAATAAAATACATAAAAAACTGAAACAACTCAAAGAACCGCCATAGTGCAGTAATGACCTAGCCTGCTTCCAGACCAGAGACCCCGCCCACTCTCAGAGTGGACTCTGAAATCAGGCTAGTAATGACCAGCAATAAAAAATAAAATAAAATGTCTGGAAATTGTAATCTTCTCCATATGTCCTCTTTTTGATGTGGGACAGGTGCTTTCCTCCCACTGATATTTTCCTCAGAGCTCAATCTCTCCTTGACTTTCCCTGAATCCTGCCACATCTTTCTAACACCTACGCTGCAGCAAACACATGCTTCCATCCCTCTAATCTCTCAGTCCCCTGTATCTGCAGTACCATTCTCCTTTATCTCTGATAATGTTCGGTGTTTCCAGTGGCCGTGTCTTATCTCTGCCATTCTCCATGTGACTCACAGAGCCGAGCAAGGACACACAATTTCTCTGCTACATTGAGACAATGCCCTGATATCAGCACTTGAAGCCTACGTATACCGGTATGTATACCTGTATGTACTGTATGTATGTATGTATGTATGTATGTATGTATGTACTGTATCTGTATGTACTGTATGTGTGCGAGCGCCCAAACACACACACGCACGCACGCACGCACGCACGCGCGCACACACACACACACACACACACACACACACACACACACACACACACGCACACATAGGCCTACCGCATAGAGCAAGTTTGAAACAGAGGGCCATGTGAGGGCATAATATATACCGTGTGTGTGTATAGATATAGTATGATACTGACCATAATATTGGGGCATGCATTTCCAACTTGCATCATTCCCGACTTCGTGTGGTCCCATCACAGGAAAGCTTTCTCCTCTCGATCATTGGCTGTCAACCTGTGACTGTGACAGCTTGGTACCCACTATACCCAGCTGTAAAAAGAGGTCTAAGCAGTGGTAGGCCTACTCTGTGCTGTATAGGGATGGGACGATACGCGATATTATCGTTTATCGTGATAAAAAAACACTTGTGATAATCATATTGTGGAGATTTAATTTGTCATGATATCATCCTCCGTCATGCACTGGGATC
>NC_137829.1:11494929-11499929 GCF_963921795.1 Nannobrachium achirus
GACAATACGCAATATTATCGTGATAAAAAACACTCACGATAATCGTATCGTGGAGATTTAATATAGGCCTATCGTGATATCGTCCTCCGTTACGCACTGGGATCAATTCACCTTTCATTTGCCGCGCTGCATATCCAGTACCACTTAAACCCTCTAGAATTGGTAAAAGGTACTTATAATATACCTACTTGATACAGTCTTTTTTCACTCTCTTTGAAATGTCTTCGCCAAAAAATAACCGATCTACAAGCTCACACCACGTCACAACGCGTCGTGAGCTTGTAGATCTGCTATTTTTTGGTAAATGTTCCGCCCCATGGATAATGGATTTTGATTATTGCGATAATATCGTAAATTGCGATTTCTTTTGCACAATAATCGTGATATGAAATGTTCATATCGTCCCATCCCTAGTGGTACTCTGTGCTGAACAGAATAAAGAGCCGGGGGAGAAGTGTAGAGGGGGATGGGGGGGGGGTGGGTTGGTCTCATTTGGGAATTAGCGCTCCATTATATGAATGATGGAGGGCCGGCAGGGAAGGGAGGGGGGTTGGGGATAAATAAATAATTAGGTAAACAACACAAGGCCTCTTCTCTGCCATACCATAACAATGAAGGGATAAATGGAGAAACACAGCCAAGAGCAAAAACAAAATCATGACAGAGGGGAAAAAGAAAGAAAAGAAGAAGAGGAAGAAGAAGAACAAGAAGAAGAAAAAAAGAACACTTGGATTTAATCAGAAGCGATGCATGGAAAGATCTCTCTGTGCGGCCATTCATACTGTTGACAGCAATAATGAAATGGGATTGGAGGATACAAAAGAATTCCTTGTGGCGCTTCTCCTGTATCAGTGTAATGAAAGCTGTTCTCCATCACTCTGATCACACAGCGGGCTTAGTGAGCGGCCTCCAAAGACACTGACACTGTCTGGACGACAGCCATCGCTGCCCTTCAATCACCCTAATGTAGAGGGGCCGTCGGAGCCGACAGCTATACCCATCCATACACCCCTTCAGACCCCCCCGCCGCCCCCCCTCTCAGCAGGCACTGATAAACAAATACACCCCCCCCCCCCCCCCCCCCCCCCCCCATCCCCTGGTGGTCTCGCTCGACACATGAATGGCCCGTCACTCTGTGATGGATCAGAAGAGAAGACCTGCTCCCCACAGGCAGCAGTGGTGGAAAAAGTACAAAAACATTTTACTTGTAAAAGTATCAATCTATGCAATGTAGAAATACAACGTTAGGCTGCACCCACACCAAAGTACCTATGAGCGTGGATTCCCCATTCCTCCAATGCATTTCAATGAGAATCGAGCGGTTTCCTGACAGTATGAGATTTCTGCAAAAAAAAAAGAAAAAAAAGCTCCATTCTCATTGAAACGCATTGGCGGAATGGGGAATCCACTCTCATATGTAGTTTGGTGTGGGTGCAGCCTTACAAGTAAAAGTCCGGTATTCATAATGTACTTGAGTACAAGTATGAAAGTGTTGGCATCAAAATGTATACCAAAATTAAAAGTACAAAATGGTTGAAAATAACAGATCTACAAGCTCACAACGCGTCGCATCACGACGCGTTGTGAGCTTGTTGCTATTTTTAAATAGATAGGTATAAAATAGGACTAAAGTGGTTAATGTATGTTTTATAATACTAGTAAGACGCCTCAGGGCGACGCAACCTCGCCTTAAAGGGCGAGGTCGCGCCAATTCTTGGCTATCTGGCCAGTGATGTATATCGGACCAGTTGCCTGTTGAGATTGGCAGAACATGCCCATATATGGGCATTACCAAATATGGGCATTCCAGATATGACCTCAATATTGATGATATCGGGACAGGGATCTCCATATATGGGCATAGAACAGACAAGGACGTAATTCATTTACA
Organism: Nannobrachium achirus; assembly: GCF_963921795.1. Classification (NCBI taxonomy): domain Eukaryota; kingdom Metazoa; phylum Chordata; class Actinopteri; order Myctophiformes; family Myctophidae; genus Nannobrachium; species Nannobrachium achirus. The sequence continues at coordinate 11,496,821 of NC_137829.1, forward strand.
AGTGTGATCTGGGAATGCCCATATATGGGAATATTCTGACATCACATTGTCGACTATATATGGGCATAAAATATATGGGCATAGAAGGGACATCAAGCCAGAGCGTGAGGTCACAAGTGACATCAGAGCATGATGTCACAGTGACAAGGGAACCAATAGACTGTAAAAATGTGTACGGACTGACGGAAGGACTGACTGAACAGACAGACAGATGGAGACAAGCTACGACATTTCTCATTGTATACTGCGACCTTCGGTCGCAATTATAATTTAAATCTGCAAAGTAACAAAGTAACTAAAGTTTTCGCATAAATGTAGCGGAGTAAAAGTACAATATTTGGATCCGAGATGTAGTGGAGTAGAAGTAAAAGTATTGGAAATTGGAAATACTCAAGTAAAGTACAAATACCTCAAAATTGTACATTACTTAAGTAAATGTACTCAGTTACTTTAAACCACAGGCCACCCACACACACTTTTTGTATATCTCACCTCTCTCGCCCTCTTATCCTCTGCATTCCCCCCAAATGTCCCCTCTCCTCGCCTGATCCCGTGCTCTCTCTCTCTCTCTCTCTCTCTCTCTCTGCGCTCTGTGATCTACCTTCCATCGTTTAGCGCCCGTCTCTCATCCATCTTGGGTGTTCCATGCTCTGCTCTGAGCTCCACACGCATCATGCAGGGTCCAGGCAGGGTCTCTGCTATGGTCCTCATCCCTCACCTTACTATCCCGCGCCGGGACAAATAGGTCCCTGAGTGCCCCTGGTGAACGATGAGACTGGGATGCATCATCCTTTTTACCCCCTCCTGTTCTTCCTTTTTTTTCCACTAATCGCTCCGTCCATTTCTCTCACTTTCTTCCCTGTTTCTGTATCACAACCAAACAAGCACGCACACGCACACGCACACGCACGCACGCACGCACGCACGCACGCACGCACGCACGCACGCACGCACGCACGCACGCACACACACACACACACAGTACATTCATACACAGTACATTCATACATACGTATACATCACGTACTACAGTATGTGCTGCACACACATAGATAAGGCATGCAGGCACACACACACACACACGCACGCACACACACACACACACACACACACACACACACACACACACACACACACACACACACACACACACACACACCGTTGCAGTTAGATACATCAAACTCACTCCCTGCTGTTCATCATATGGGCTAGCTAGGCACAGCTCTGCAGGCCGGATAGGCTCCATTACAAGGCAATATGTCAGAGATATGTCTTCCCTTCCTGATGGCTGAGAGATCTGTCAGGACTGGAGCATCCATCTCACCTACAACCACACTGCTCAACAGGCCCTATGGACGGGTTTCTGGTCCACGTTACACTGATAAGAAGAAGATGCGTGCGCAGGTTCGGTACCAAATTAGCCAATGAAACCAGCGCTCCCCAAAACAACAGGTTTGGGGATTGGTGGGAATTGATTACATGATACATTCAGCTGTGCATTTAGTCTCAATGTTTGTAAACAAGAAACCCGTCTATAGACCAGGCAGGTGCATTCTGCTCCCCTGTACACATCCAAGGCCCTAACTGAGGGCCACAACATTCCATAATGTCCTCAGGTCCTTGAGAGGGTTCCAGGGGATCCCCAGCAAATGCATAGCTTCAGAATCAGTTTAACTATTTTAATCGGTAACACTAGGTAAATGCAAATGATTTCATGGTCAAAGTTGACGATATAGTAACCTCAAGCAAAGAAGAGGTTACATATTTGGGCTATATTACTATTCTAGACAACAAACTGACAGGTGAGGAAAAAATGCATCAAAAGTGATCGAGAAAGTCAATCAAAGAACAAGATTTGTGTGCAGAATTTCCTCTTTTGTCAACAAAAGTGCTGTCAAAACACCAGCCTTGATTCAAAGCCATTTTGACTATACTTGCACCTTCAGACCTCCCAGAACAAACTGAGTTGACTACTTCTCTGCCTCAAGCCCACAACCCTCCTAATTCCAACACCCTGAGCAAATAAAATGGGATTGTATTTAAGATAGTCAAAGGGACCCTCAACACCCTCATACCCGACTAACTATTTCTCCAAAGCGAGAGACCGGTTGAGAACCACTGCTGTTGTGCCTGTGGGCCAGGATCCCCCAAATTACTTTGGGGGGTCCCCAGATGATTAACTTAATGTGCAACATTGTTTACTCTCTCAACAGTAAACAAACCAACATAAAGTTTAAGTCTATAAAGGGTATATGCACATAAAGTGACAATTTAAGGACTTTTTAATACCTAAACATTGGCCAAATTGTCAAATATTAGAAGCAGAAATTGTGAACATGTTCACAATAGAAACGTGTTATGCTAAATGTAATTCCTCAACTGTTAGTGCTCATCAGGGTGGGGGGGGGGGGGGGGGGGTGCCTAGTTAAAATATGATTATTTGGGGGGTCACGGCCTGAAAAGGTTGAGAACCACAACACTAGAGGGAGGGACCACAATGATCTGGGAAAACTCTCATTCTACTACTAGTCTGCCTCCAAAATGTGGAATGCCCTGACACCATCCATTAAAATGTGAATCTCTGGTTTCTTTCAAAGTTGGCCACAGGAGACCACACAAGGGGAGGTAAATGCAAATTTCCATGAAAAGGAGGTGTCATTCACTGCCATGGTTTTCCCCTTTTCCCCTTTGTACATAAAGTGTTTTTTGTATTTCTTGATGACATGTATCATCAACAATTGTGTATACTGTATTGTGTACATTTTTTATGCCGTTGGTTGAATTGAAGTTGAATACATGGGACCACAATGAAAAGTCCCTGGGACATTTTTGTGTTATCCTTTTAGCCTTAATGTCTGATTGTACCACGCTTACAACAAGTCTCATCATGACACGTTGACGTGAGCTTATAGATCTGCTATTTTCAAGAAATCTTGAAAAATATAAGTATTTGAAACATTTTAACAGCATGAATCTTGCATGGGGGTCCCTGGCACAAAATATTTCCATGGGGAACGCCAAATACATATTAATTTGGGGGTTCTTGATATAAACAAGTTTGAGAACAACAGTGATAGTGATAGTGATAGTGATAGTGAATGGAATGTGG
>NC_137829.1:11504929-11514929 GCF_963921795.1 Nannobrachium achirus
ATCGTGGACTGTGTGGTGCATGAGCAGGCATTAATACACGGAAACAGACGGTATGGAGAAGAGAAAAGAAGAGAAGAAAAATGAAATGTGTATACAGTGTATATATTTATTTATGTATTTATCATTATTATGTACTACATAATAATGATAAATAAAAGTAAATAAATAAAATGTACTTCTGCACTCGATTAGACACACACACCCATTGTAACTTCAAACTTCATTTTAACCATGATAGATTCATTAAAAACACCCATTATTTATTATGGTGACTCATACTACCCTCCTAATACGTGAGCAGGCCGTGTTCTTTTCGATAACTTTTTCATTTCTTTTTTATAATTATTTTTTGTATTTCATTTTTTTTCATTTTCCCAAATAATTATTAAAAATAAATGAAAAAAGTTATCGAAAAAACACGGCCTGCTCACGTATTAGGAGGCTAATATGAGTCACCAGAAAAATAATGGGTGTTTTTAATGAATCTATCATGGTTAAAATGGAGTTTGAAGTTACATTGGATGTGTATGTGGAGAAAAGCCCATAAGGTGTTTCCCTGTTGAAAGTGGAATATCCCTTTAAGACAATCAAAATACAGCATAATGTCTCTCTCTATCTATCGCTTAAACAAACAATGTTATATATAGTATATGCGGTAAACTGCTGTGAACAAACCCTGAAATCGGTTACAAAACGTTGCAGTCGTGACGGCAAAAACAGTGCGAGTGTGATCCTTGTAGTGTTTCCATGTACCGGTAGATCCCCCACGCAGGGTACATGCGTGGGTCAAAGTTTAACAACGAACCAATAAACGGACAGTTCTTACAACCTGCTTTTATATGGCCCACTATCAAACCGGCACTCTGTTGGGACTAGGGACTAATAAAATGTCTCATTAATTACCGTCTCTTACGCAGTAAAATATTGTGTTAATTTATCTACCTGTATACTCTCAGTGTACAATTAAAACTCAGGGTTTTATGGTGCTCTTATCCTGCCTCTTGACTAGGAAAGAAAAAAGAGGTAAAATCAAGAGTGGAGAGCCACGCCATCGACCCCCCCCAGTCACTCCGTTCAACCTGTTGCCTACATCTTCTGACCGTAAAAACAAATACTCTGCATGTGTGAGAGTGTGTGAGGGTATGTGTGTTTATGTGTATGTGTGTGTGTGTGTGTGTGTGTGTGTGTGTGTGTGTGTGTGTGTGTGTGTGTGTGTGTGTGTGTGTGTGTATGTGTGTGTGTGACCTATACGTTCATGTGCATAATAAAATCCAGAGTGCTGATTTAACTCCATTTAACTTCAAATGGTCCCAAATTTAACTTCAAATGGTCCCAAGAGAAATGCGTTCATGCACTATACACTGTATGTAGAGATGCTCAAACAAGGACGCACAAACACTCATGGACACACAAACACACACACACACACACACACACACACACACACACACACACACACACACACACACACACACACACACACACACACACACACACACACACACACACACACTAGGTTTAGGCTAAAGGTTGTCAGGCAGCTCCATGTCAGCTATCGATTGTTTTCCATTTTCCACTGGTTCAGCTCCTGACTGGAACCATGATAGCTGCCTCCTGTTGATGGGCGGGTGGTGTGGGGTGTGGGGTGTGGGGGGGGGGGGGGGCTGTCGTCACTGGAGTGTCACTGTGGGTAACGTGAGTCACGGCCATGGCAAGAGGAGAGGGCCAGGGAAAAGGGAAATTAATTTAAAACCATTTCCCCTTTCTCCCTCTGCGACCGTGTGTCATTTTACTCCCCTTCTCTCTGTGTCTCTACTCTCACATGCTCCCTTCTCTTGTTTTCCTTGTAGTGGTTGGGGTGCTGTAATCCATACCTGGACGGACGCCAAGCATGCCTGCAGACACCTGCGTCAGACTAGCTGAGAAAAACAAGACGGAAAAGAACAGACCAGTCTCTCCCTCCCTCCCTTTTGGTTTTACTCCCTCTCTCTCTCTCACTCTGGCATGCACCCGTTTTTAATCGTGCTGCTTTTGTATTTGCATAAATGTACGTCTATGTTTACTTCTCCCTTTCTCTCTCTCTCTCTCTCTCTCTCTCTCTCTCTCTCTCTCTCTCTCGCTCTCTCTCTCTCGCTCGCTCTCTCTCTCTCTCTCTCTCTCTCTCTGAGAGTTTGAATGAAGCATGTGACTTCCTGTTGTTTTGACCCCGGGGTCAGATCGCCTCAGGGTCAACCATCCTCCAACTTACTGCTTGCTTATTAGACACAATCTCTCCCAGCCTCCTCCCCTCTGTCTCTATCGCACATACACAGAACATATTATGTTGAAAGAGAACAGTGAATATAGTATACACACGCATGTGTGTGTGTGTGTGTGTGTGTGTGTGTGTGTGTGTGTGTGTGTGTGTGTGTGTGTGTGTGTGTGTGTGTGTGTGTAGAGGCTCCAGTTATAATATGTGACAACAATTGGGGGACAAAACACCAAACTACACAGTGAGGCAAGAAATCCAAAGTCAGTGTTCTTTTATTCGAAGAAATACTAATAAAAGCAGAGCGGTGGAATATGGGGCAGGGGCGTAGGAGGGGAATGCATCAGTCCAAAATCACTTTAGGTTGAGTTTGGGAGGAGGGGGGGGGGGGGTCTTTCAGAGCCGTCCAGGGTTAAAAGTCCGGCAGAGTCATTAACAGGTCCCAGTATTTAAAATCCAGAGTGCCTTGCACTTGGGGTTCTACTTCCCTTTCCAATGGGGGGGTCCGTTTGGTTCCTGCTCGAGTCCCAGGTCCTTTTCTTACTCTGTCCTTGCTGAAGGTCTGTGCATTTCTGCGTCCAGGGCAAAAGTACCACTTCGCCCTCTGACAGTGGCCCTTAAATAGGGAAAGCCAGCCCAGCACCAATAGCAGCCTACAATAGAGTCATTAGCTCATGCCCTGCACCTGTTCTTGTCCCATTGCGAGTCAATGTTGAGCTGCCGACACTATAGAGACTGGCTTCTAAAGCACTGCAACTCAAAATCAAATAATAGGCTAAAGAAAAGCAATCGCAATGAACACAAAGCCTGCATGACAAAGTCAGCATATATATAGTATATATATTGTATAATACGGTATGCCGTTACTGTCAAGTGGAAACGTAGTCCGAAACAAGAGCTGAATTCCAATCCGAAGGGTTTGCACTTTGAAGTGCGCATTTGAAGGGCTATGACGTCACTGGTCACAGATCTACAAGCTCACAATGCGTCGCAACGCAACGCATTGTGAGCTTGTAGATTGCTATTTGGCGCGGCCCAGTGACGTCATAGCCCTTCAAATGCGCACTTCAAAGTGCGAACCCTTCGGATTGGAATTCAGCTTATGTCTACAAGCTCACATCGCGTTGTAGTGCGGGCCTGCGGCTAGTTTGGAGTTTGTAGATCTACTGTTTTCCACTACTTTTGTGTGACACTCTTGAAGGAGTATATTAATAAAAAATATATAAATATACATACAGTTCATATCCTACGTATTCACGTAATTCATGAATACGTAGGATAGGCATTCACAAGCTTTCAGCTTCAGCCTATTCCTTTTCACCTGTAACAATGATTATGTGGATGTACGACTTGTATAAATGTATGAGTTGATCAAATAAACGAAACTAAACTAAAACTAAACAGTATATTTAAATATATATATATATATATATATATGGTTGAAGAGATACAAGGTTTATGCCCGACAGTGACAATATACACAGTACATACTGTGTGTATATATACATATACGTCAAGACAGGGGGTTACAGAAGGAGAGAGATGGGGGTGTTGGATGTGATTGAACTTTAGAAGAACTCAACAACCTTTCCTCTACTCTTGTACGGCGCTCCTCCCAGCCTGACCTTTCCTGTCTGTGGAGGACAGGAGAGGAGGGGTGTTTGTGTGAGAGAGACAGAGAGAGAGAGAGAGAGAGAGACAGAGAGAGAGAGAGAGGAGGGAAATGGTCTATTGTTATGGTTGACTCAAATAAAGAACGCTCTGTTTTGGGTCCAAACAAGTGCGCTCGTCAGATGATAAAGACTCCCATTGATTTCCATCAGTCACTCAGTTTCTCGCAGCGTGCTGATCAGATGCCCACCTCCCCCCCCCCCAGTCAGTCTAGACAGCAGATTAAAATGAACATCACGCAGGCAGCAGCGCTGATACATATTCTCTTCAAATCATTCCGGGGCAACTCAGCAACGTATTTATCGCACCCAGGGCTGCCTTTTACTTATACAAGCCCCCTTTCCTCCATTTCACGTGCACAGTATGACAGACAGGTCACAGCCCAAGGTCAGCGGAACGTTCTGCTGCGAGCCCCATGGGAATCCAACCTGTAATCTCCTGAATTATCAACAGTCTTGGTATCTCACCAGTAAAAAAAATATGCCTTATTTCCTCTATGGAAACTACAGGTCCTGTTCCCTATCTACACACACGCGGACACACACGCACACGCACGCACGCACACATGCACGCACGCACGCACGCACGCACGCACACAGCGCCACAGATCCCCCATGTGCGTTGTCATGGTAACAGGTGAGGTTGTGTGTGTTATCGCCGTCTCGGTTGGTGGAAACCACATGACTTAATGGCAGTTTGGCTCCGTTTAGGACACACGTGTGAGCACGTTTGCACCGTGATTGCCTGTGCACTGGTGCGCCACTCGCGCACGCCTGTGTGTGTACAGTATACCGTGTGAGTGTGTGCACAGCCGTCATGCAGCGTCATTGGCCACATGAGTGTCTCCTTATTCAAACGACTGCATACGTTCCAGTTGCGTATTAAGTTATTTGCACTTGTGACACTTTATCAGTATCAGCACACATCCACCCCTCGCGGGCAACGAGCGCGGGGTTGTGTGCACGGAGAGCAACTATTCCTTAATCAGTTGAGAAAATGTCTTTCCTCTACGCTGGAAGATGTGTTTGTTCTTGGGGAGGAACATTTTGTCTTTCTCTGTGTTTGATCTCTCTCTCTCTCTGTGTGTGTGTGTGTGTGTGTGTGTGTGTGTGTGTGTGTGTGTGAGTGCGTGCGTGCGTGCGTGCGAGCTGCACTTGAGCTGACACTGAAGCCAGAAAGGAGGTGTTCTCGTTGGCATTGTGTTGACAGCACCAGGGAACACCGGGTACCGGGCAGGACCCCGAAAAAGCCTCCGTTAACGGCCTGTTCCCGGTCAGAGAACACCGAGCCCACTTGCATTCCATACACACGCAAGAATGCCAGCGTGTTCCTCGTCTGATCTGATGACAAGGAAAAGTAAAAATAAGTTCAAGTGCAGCTCTTCTTCACGAACACACGCGACCTGCTTTTGTAAATGTCAGCCACTTGTGCAGAGAGAGAATATCAGACATCTATATTCACCCATAGTCCGTCTGGCTGAAGGGGAACATGAGGGGTGGATGGTTGCTGCCTACTGATAATGCGTACTACAGTAAGTGCAATCATTTAATATGCACTGGAACTTACAGTAAGTACGCAGTTGTTCGAGCAAAAATGCTGACACAATTTTTACTATTTTAGAATTGTATTCGAAAAGTTTGGAATACATTTGACAATTTCCCTATAATGACATGCCCAAAATATCCCTTTTCCATGGCTGTTTGTTGTAAGCGGCCACTTGGTGATGCTGTGCTGTAATGATCATCTAGAACAGTGGTTCCCAAGCGTTTTAGCTCGAGACCCAAAAGAGAAATTAATTGTTTGCCCGGGACCCAAACTAGTGAAAACAGCAGATCTACAAGCTCACAACAGGTTGCTTCGTGCCCCCTGGAATAGTAATGTGTCGTTCATGAGTATTCGTTCATAAGAACAGAATCACAAAAAACTGTTAAACTGTTACGCGTACGCTTTCGTTCAAACCCCTGTCCCCTCCCCCTAATAGCCCCCGGCACACAGGACGGGAGGGCGGGCTGTAAGCGCGACGTAACAAAAACTCTCCAGCGATAGTGTTTTTCACGGGACGATCACGCTATGAACGGTGAACGCGAACGAATCGTTTGAACGGATCATTACCGTGAGCGAAATGATTCGTTCACTGAAATGAACGGGATTGCCCACCACTACCCTGGAACCCCCTCGACGACCCCTGGGGGTCCCCGAACCCCACTTTGAGAACCAACTGCTCTACAATAAAGTGAGTCATGAGATGTGTGTGGAGGCAGTGGAGCAGTGTGACCCAGTGGAGGCCTCTGTTCGCACTGTGTACACACTTCACCTGTGTTAGTCAGGAGTCAGCAAACACACACTGCTCTCTCTCTCTCTCTGGCTCCTTCCATCCTCGCCATTCAAGCCGTCAACTCTGAAAAGGGGGAGTGGTTTATTTACTCATTCATGTAGTTGGCTGACAGATGGCTGTAGTGTAAACAGCAGCGCCTCTACTACTTGTTTCCACCTGTATTGCGAAAGCCACGCTCAACAACAACCGCCCGGCAGCCTATTACCGCCCCCGCGGAGCCTCAGAGAGAATGTCTTTGTGGGGTGAAGCGAGCAATCAGGGCGTCACAAGGGGGGGAAAAGTGGGACTGAGTTACTAGGGCCCAGCTCACAGTACGGCACCAATTGTCGTGCTGCGAGCTTGTAGATCTTCTATTTTTGAAAAGTTGTGAAAATGTGTGCCCATCTTGGTCCCATCCCAATTTACCTATGGGGCAGTCCCCCTACAAGTTCGCAGCATGGCACCCGGTGCCGCGCTTTGAGCTTGTATATATATTTTTCAATAGTTAAAGCACAAAATAATGGAATAATGTGCTAACTCTAAGTGGGTTAAACATTCATGGGGAGCCCACAGTGAAACTTGTACCCAGGGCCCAGAATTTGGTGCGACACCCCTGCGAGCAATCACTTTTCCAAGACACAGCAGCAGCAGTACTTTGTCCGGCATTATAATTATACATGTTTCTATTTGTTTACAGGCCTGCGAGAACACCTTTACCCTGCCATTACCATCCCTCGACTGTGGGTTAGGGTTAGGGTCTTTGTTGAGGACACATAAGAACAATCCCTATATAAAAGTCAGCGCCTGTCTGTTTGCGCAGGTTCATCTAGTGCCATCACTACAGCTTCTTGCGCGTCCTGTTTGTGTTCAGTGTAAACATCACAACCCCTGACATGACGCCATGTGCATGCCAGCAGGCCTCTCTCTCTCCACTGGGGCGCGATGGCAAAGGTACAGCAGCAACAACCGTCCACTTTGATGGGCCAGTAGAGCTGAGTTTAACCTAGAATTATTTAATGATTTAACTATTGAAAAATAGCAGTAGATCTGCTATTTTTGAAAAATCGTGAAAATGTGTGCATATTTTTCAAAGCAAACTTCTGTGAAATCTCAAATCTCTGCTTCTGGGGGTCGCTGGAACAACATATTTTGAGATGGGGGTCCATGGCCAAATAACTGTAATTTTGGTGGTCCTTGACATGAAAAAGTTTGAGAACCACTGATTTTAGAGGAAGGATTTAGAAGTCGGGTCAACGATCAGGTCAAAGATGTTCAAAGACTTGCACACATTTTGACGTTTAAAAAAAAATAGCAGATCTACAAGCACACAGCTAGATCTGCTATTTTTTTGAAAAATCGTGAAAATGTGAGCACATTTTTCAATATATATTTTTCAAAGCAAACTTCTGTGACTCAAATCTCTGCTTCTGGGGGTCCATTGAAACAACATATTTAGAGATGGGGGTCCGTGGCCAAATACCTGTAATTTTGGGGGTCCACTGATTTAGAGGAAGGATGTAGAAGTCGGGTCAAAACGATCGGGTCAAAGATATTCAAAGACTTGCACACATTTTCTCGGTTTAAAAAAAATAGCAGATCTACAAGCTCGCAGCTGTGAGCTCAGTGCCGAGGGAAGTAGGGGTGCTGGGGGTGCGGCCGCACCCCCTCCCCCACGTCCCACCGCACCCCCCACCGCACCCCCTAAAGGGGGGTTGGGGGAAAAATATTGCCGATCGGCAAGTAGAGGCTCTGACATCAGTGGCGTGAAGTAGGAGCTATTTGGCTACTTCTATTTCCAGTACAATTTCAAAATAAACATGTGTTGAATGATCGATTGTATAGACAAAAAAAAAAAAAAGGCTCTTGTTTTGAAATGTGCTTCTGGGCACTGTTTAGACAGGAAATGGCTTTCAAAGGACTTCCCTTTTAACTTGTCTAAGCGTCTGTCTCTCCGTGCGTAACATATGCGTCATGGGCTCGGGTGAATTATAACAATACGGGCATAAAAGGAATATACAGAACACCAAGACAACACAACCTAGGCTATGAAGGCATATAACATCGCCCTCTGCTAGCCCTGGCGTCCTCACTGGTGAGTCGTGGCTAAAGACTTGTAATGATGAATGCTATGTTATGCTGCTGTGCTGCCTGGCTAGGCTAATGTTTGGGCTAGCTAGTGGCTAATGGCTATGGTGTACCAGAAGTTGACCAGCTGTTTCCTAACACTGGGGTCTGGACCGATGCGGCGGACAATATAGCATCTAATAATATCCTGCTGGCTGCAATCAGATCAGTGGCATATGGCCACTGTGTGTGCATTTTTTATATGTCTCCGCACTGTCCACAGCCCGTTTGGAGAGGCAAAGGGAAAGTTTAGTGTGCAGTTCCCAATTGTGTTACATTTAGCTAAAAAATAAACCGCGGAAACCCGAATAAAACATGCAAAAAAGGTTATAAAACCCAATTAAAATCCGCAAATAACCGCAATTGTCACTGCACGCGCGCTTCGCGCGCGTGCGTGACACGATCGACAGCCCCTCCTGCCTCAAATTAGTTCCCGCGGCTATGTGTGAGCTTGTATATCTGCTATTTTTCAATAGCTAAAGCATACAATAATGGTTAAAGTGGTTAAAATCTAACGTGACGCAGGACACACTCCAGGTCTTAAAGGGTTTTTAATTCAGGAATATTGTGCTCTACTAGGGGTGTCTGGGTGACGCGGAGACGGAACACGCACCCAGGCCTGTGTCTGTTTCCTGGAAGCAGTGCCTGCAGGCACATCAAAGAACACAGTAGTGCAGTAGTGAAGCCTGATTCATACTTGGTCATACGCTGTAGGCTACTACAGAATCCATTGAACAATCTCTTCTATCAATTATTTGGGGGTTCAACCATGGTACTGACCTATCTAAAAATGGATTTATTGCAAACAGACCACTAGGGACGAGCCCAACTTGTCTGTGTTGGTTTTTGAAAACATACCCATACCTAACGGGCTAGTCCCAGTTGGTCGGTGTCCCAGTTGTGCGAACAGACTGTAAAGCAAGCGATCTTCATCCCATTCATGTGTTTATCGTGCGCTTGCCCAGGCCTTACGGCCTGGGTATAAATATAACGATTGCATTCACCACGGCTTCGTAACTCGCGCGGCACTCCGCGGCAAGGTCCGCTGGCCTTCGCGCTGCTTGCACTGTCGTGGACAATAATTACAGTCTGTTCGCCCAACTGGGACACCGCCCAACTGGGATTTTCCCTACCTAACACCATGCCAAAAAATGAAAAACTAGTCACCAAGTGCACAATTGTTATGATTTTTTACACATTAAATCCCAGTTTAAGCTGCAGGCAACCATCGTGGACGCCATCTTCAAAATGATTCCTTTCCAGAATGTATTTTTTCCTAAATCTTTAGTATGTTTAGCATACCCAATAGTAACATCCATTGAACGATCTCTTTTATCAATTATTTGGGGTTTCAACCATGCACTGACCTATAAACTTGTTTGCAATGGTTTTTGACAACCTTATGCCCAATAACTAACAGTAACAACATGCCAAAATTCTAAAACTTGATTGATTTTTCTCCTCCCCATGTGTGTGTTTCCTGGAAGCAGTGCCTCAGTAGTGCTGCAATTTACCAGACGTGAAGCCTGGTTTATACGCTGTTGTTGCGAGATGAAAATAGCGGATGGAAGTGGATGATACTGCTACTTTTACCACGTGTTTCCATCATAAATTAAGAATGAAACGTTTTTTTGATAAATGCA